>NC_081289.1:130514094-130594094 GCF_030490865.1 Poecile atricapillus | reverse complement strand
CTGCAGCTGGAGTTCAGCCGGCCGCAGAGGAGTGTCACTGCCGGCAGCTCTGCCAGGGACGCTGCCAGGGGCTGCCGTGGGGCTCTCGAGTGCTATCAGGTTCAGCCTTGTGCTTGACTCTTCACAAGCTGTTTTGCCACCCGGTAGGAGCTACCCGAAGCATGACTCAACGGCTGACTAGCATCCAACTCATGAATTACAGAAAATTGATGCCCTGCTTAAAATTCACAGCAGTGAATTTGTAAGATTCACATTTCTACGTGACAGTCATCTTGCAGGGAGATAACATCTAACAGCTCCTGAGTTTCCCCCTTGTAACACTGTGGGAATAACATGGCAAAGGCCAAAAAGTCTCTGTGTTGCTCATTCACGCACAGTGCACACACCAGAGTATTGTGCAGCAGTTTCATGATTTGTAGCACATCAGTATAATATCTGTCTCTGAGGAACTACACTGGTGGGTGCTTTTTTTTGTTGGACTGGGTGGGAGTTACTTAAATAGACATTAAAACCTTTCTTTTTATAAAGCTTTCTTGCCCAGGTAAGCAAATTTTACTAATCTTTCATGTCTACATACCAAAGCTGTTGTAAACTAAAGCAATCCCAAATTTTAATAGTAATAACCTAGTCTGCATCAGCTTCTTAGATATAGTTGAGGCAAAGAGCTGATGTTAGAATTGGGAGATATCACCACTGAAGAAAATATATAATGAGGCCTGCATAAAGCCTTGTTTTGCCACCCATTCATCTCTGAACCTTTGTCATTTAAACAAGAAAATATAAAATGTTCCCCAGCTCCTAACAATCCTTATTTTCCATAATCTTCACCAATTATTTTCATAACAAAGTTCATAAACTTAACATGGGAATCCAAATAGTGTTAGAGGAAGAAATTCTATTCTACACTCAGGCCCTATGTTCATTTTCTTCTTGTATTTCTGATGATTGCATAGTTGTGTTTCTTTTAAGTGACACACTCTTGAGTCTTGAGTTTTGTTATTAGCTCTCTGATGTTCCTAATAAAACAAATAGCTTGCATCATCGAGGTCATTCTTTGTTCTGAAACAGAGGGTTTTATGCTAGGTGGATGTTAGATATATTCAGAGGCTGGCCAGTAGGAGACAGCGACAGTTTGGGGATCATAGCGTCTCTCTACTATGTGCACGTGCAGTCCAAAACACTGGAGAATTTTGGCACAAATTTTCCTTCTGTAGTGAGAAAGATGATCAATATCTTGAATTCTGTTTTCTGGATCTCCAAAATTCATATGAGTTATGTCTATAGATTAACATGAGGTGACCTAAATAGATTTCCTCCATTTTAACCTTTCTTAATATTTCATTGGAGTTTTTTAACCATACATATTTCTAAATTTTAACACACAATTTAAGTAAAATATTGAAATAAAATTAATTTTGTAACATTCAATTTATAGAAAGAAAATTATAAAGACACACATATCTACTATTTAATACAATGCTGGATTTTACCCTGCAGTGAGCAGCAAGCATTTTTTTCTAGTATTTTCCATTATTTTCAGTAGTTTTTATTTATACGGTGTAGTTTTTGGAAAATATATCTAAGACATTCCATATGAGCATGCAGTGGATTCCAAAATGCACCCACTCTGATGTGGAATAATACCCATTTTAAAGCTCTTTCGTGAAGTACTTAAATTCCTCCTTACACCTCTGACACTTCAGAATCGCATATGCCTTGTTCTGGAAACTCTGGGACTAAGAAAATGAATATGATATCAACTATCAAAATATCAAGAGCAGAAACCACTATTCTATAGGGGTAATTTTAAGTTATCAACACAGAGGATATCTACATGCAATTGTCTGCAGATGGGACCAAGCCAGGCTGCAGGATCCTCTACTTAAATGAATTTTCTCATCATGAAAGGAGAGGTCTTTTTGCTCCTATTAGCTGAAGACCAGCACCATACACTACACAAATTCCAGAATAGTCATGGAGAGACTTTTAGAGAATAATTAATAGGCAGATTTATTTTGGATATTATTGCAGCTGTTCCTCCTGATTATGTCGGAGACCAAACCCTGGTGGGCCACACACTATTCACACCTGGAACCAGAATGCTGGTCCCTGCTTTGTAAGCAGAAAACCCTATCTCCTGTTTTGGTTTGTTTGCTTGTGATTCTTGTGTTAAGAACACCACTGCATATGAGCTTTAACTGCAGTAGTACTAGGTAACTGTCACAGATTAGATAAAATATCTGAGGTAAAACTTAGGAAAAAATTTAGAGAAATGTAAGAAAAAAGACAGAGAGAAAAAACATGTCTTACAGGAAAAAAGGACATGATGAAAACTATCGATCAGAAAGAAGGCAGGGGAACTTGACATATTTTCCTTATACCAAGAAATGTTTTCCAGTGGTTCTTTAGAAGAGTTAATTCTTTGTCACAGCATTATCTCTTGTCCCTTAAATATTTCTGTGTTCCCCAGGCTACCATTGCCAACTATGCCAAGGTACAAAGGGTCTGGGAGACCTAAGAGAATCTCAGCATAGAGAAGGAAGGGTACAGATTCAAGAAGTGATGTGTTCCACATTCTTACCCCTGCAGCATCATCTTTCAGTCTCATCTGTGTATCAGTGCATGTACACACTGGCACACCACCTATGTCTTTTGAACTGCTTCTCAACAAATACTGCTTAAACAGCCGATTGTGCCAACATATTATCAGTAACGCTACTAGTACCAGGAGGGAAGAGTGAAGGACCGAGATGGAGGGATGTTACCAACATCTTCATTTGATTGCCTGTAAACCAATCAGGTAAACCTCAACAGTGCTGTCTTCATACCCCATATGGGGTAACTTACTGGTAATCATGACTAGAGTGTGTTGGAACAGGACTGACAAGCTAAAGGGGATGGATTCTTAATGGTACTTTTTTGTATCCTTTTTAAGACATGATTTCAAGACTTGGGAGGAATACAAAGCTGATGGCAGGGGTAGCATTTGGCACTGCTGTGGTCAAGACACTCTGAGGTAGCTGATGCACCTTTACTCATGTTGCTCTGCCAGAGCAACCCCCTAACTTGGAAAGTAACTGAGTAAAGCTGCTTCTCACTTACACTGGCGTGAGTTGAATATATCTCAGTAAAAACCCATGCAGTTCTACTGGTGCAAGCCTGCTGTGTAAGTGATGTGAGAATCAAGCCCTATTTCACCAGCCATTGCAAAGGGATAATTTATGATTTGGGCTGTTCAGCTGCTGCCACAATGCTTAAGCCTGGGATCAATGGTGCTTAGGAATTAGTACATCTTGTGCCATAGAAGTGAGAAGAGGGCTGGGCTGGGGTTTGTACTCCTGTTAACATCAGGCAGTGAGTGGTCATTTCTCACAGATTCTGGCGTGGTCCAAGTGCAGGACAGGTCTGAGCCTAGAGGAGTAGTCTGGGATGCTAGACAGTGTTTCTCCATCCCCTGTTAGGCAGGCCATGTTAAGCACTATGATTTTTATTATATAACACAAGATTTTTATTATTTACTTAGTGAAAAGGAGTATTAATAGTTTGTGATGGTCATATTAGCTGAAAACATAATCTTTGCTGTCTTGTCTGAACTCCCTTTACCTGCTTACTATTACTTGTCACCAGGGACAGCTTTTCAGTTCTGTTTCCTGGATCCCTGTTTCACTATTTGGATATATTCTTTTGAATGCTTGCAGGAGATTGTATCTTCATCAACTAAAAAGAGAAATAAACAAAAGAGTGAGAAGCTTGCTTTGCTGGCAACTAAACTCTAAATTTTTGCAGTGTAATTCTGCAAATATGTCTGACTTTTGTGTGCTGGTCTAAATGCAATCTTAATTTCACCATGTGAAATGGGGAAAGAGTGACTAGGGGATGTGGCATCACATCTTAGCAGTAGGACACAGCCATTCATTTGGAACACCATGAGCTGTGCTGGAGAAACCTGTTTTCAAATAAATTGTATTTTAGGTACTCCTGAGTTTTGGCAGGAGAGTGAGGGGCACCCAAGTGGGATCATCACAAGTTTCCCATGCTTCCCTCAGTTTGGAATTCACTCATCAGCAAATAGAAACCAAGTCTTGATTGTGGCAGCACTGCATATAAGTAACTGCTTGTCACCCATTGCAAAAATCATGTCCTACACCTTCTGCTGGTTTCATTCCCACAAAGTTCAACCCACACATTTGAAGGGAATTATCTGTTTATAACAAAAGCCCAAGCGTTTTGCAAAACAAAAAGTCCTATTTAATCAGGGATATTTTTAATCTGACTATCTTTTTGTTCTCTAAAATGGCTCTCTCTTCAGCACTAGTGTTATTATTTTACTATAGAAATAGCAGGCTTTGTTATTTCCTGCAAATGTTTGTATCTTGAATGCTTGTGTCTCAGACGTATTCAGCAATTGACTTTGCCTGTTGTGCTTTCAAAATACAGGAGATTAGCATTAAGCTTTGGCAACGATTTATGCTGTTACCAAAGATCTTTGGACAAACGTGGAATTAAAAAAAATGAACCTGATGCTAATGACATTTGTAGGCCAAATTCAACTATGTCATAAATCACAGTAAAAGATGCATGCAGTGTTGATCAGAGACAGAATGATGAGACATATATCCTTACAACAAGGTAACTTGTCTAAGGCTGGCCTTGAATCTGTAAAAAGAGGGTAGCTCAAGCTGGTGTGTGCATACGTGGTGCGTGAGTGTGTGCATATTGGGGAAAGTAAAGCTTTATCCCACACTGGCTGTAGGAAAAAGCCTTAATCTGGATTTATTTGTACTTCATTCCCAGAGTGACGCAAAAGCTCTTAGAGCCAATCTGTACTGCACAAGGGAGTCAGGTGCAGAGGTATTTGTGCTGAGAGCCAGAGAGCTCAGAAAGCAAGCCAGCCCCATGGCAGGAGCAGTGGCACTGTGCAGGGGGAGCCCCTTGGCTCCAGTACTACAGAGCCTGGCTGCTTGGCCCCAGGTTGTGGGGAGGGGCTCCAGTGTCACCCACGCACCAGTCCTTCTACCACCTGCCTTCACACACGCATCGCTTCTTCCTTTTGCTGTCAATGCTCCACAGTTTGGACTCCTTGACCAGTTTCAGTTTTCCATTTCCAAACTCTAATTTCAGCCTTTGGATGCTCTATCACCTTTTTCTCTTCCTGGATTGTTGTAACCCTCCTAACCCATCTGTGCTACAAGACTGACTTACCACCTTCTATCTACCCTAGATACCTGATGTTTCCAGGGCTTCACTGTTCCTACCTGTGCAGTCCTGGTGTGTAGAATGCACAGTTCCCATTTTGTGGCTTCAGCTTTGACTTACAAAGCAGAAGAGGGACATGTTCAATGTTGTCTTCTGATAGAAAAAAGCCCTTCTGATTGACTGAGGCCATGAAATACTTATTTATTTAATTAAAAACAACTTCTCCATTCACCGTAGAGCTTTCCCATTGCTGCCCTAGCAGTGAATAAGACAGACACCACATGACCCTTTAAACTTTGGGCAAACTGCAGAATGTGTTAAGACCAACATATGTGTTAAAACTCTTTCCTTCTGGTGAAATGAAAGGCGCAATTAAGTGTCTAGTTATGAAAAAGCTGTAGACAATAGAAGCCACAGCTGGAGGTATACAGAGCTAAGCAAAGGACTGTTCGAAGAAAATTCAGTGAGCCTGTAATAAGATGCAAACTGGAGCTGCTCCTGCCATGAAAAGTTCTTGTCCATCCATTCTTCCAGCCTTTGATTCCCACCCTTGCACCTCTCCTCTGCTCTGTGCCGACCTTGTGTATTTGTGTAATGCACTGTCAGCTGGAACAGGGAATAGCATGGCTAAAAATCACCTAGTGAAAAAAATACCCTGCATTTATGACAGTACTTCAGTTGCATAAAGTCACCGAATAGCCACAACTGTGAAGACATAGCTATCAAGATCCCTGGCCCTAGTCTAGAATCCAAGGGAATAAGTAGTCATTTGGTGTTCCGTGTGCAGGTGGGAGAATGAGAGAGGAGTTTGACTCTGGGTAGAAACAAGGGAAGGACATTTTGAGATGCAGGGCTGACTAAGAAACCATACAGATGGGGAAATGAAACAGCTTTTAGCTTCTGAGATGTGTGATGCAGGGACACCTCACACTGATGCATGAACTTGATTGCAGCAATGAAATCTTTGTTTTGTAGAATACCTTTCCTCAGCCATCACAAACTATTTGATAAGAACTTGATATTGTATAACTGCTCATGTCCTAGCATTCAAGCTAAGCTACGCATTTTTAAAACACAAAATCTTTCAACATGTGTTCCCAGGGAAGCTGTCCTCAAAGGTAAGTATCAGAGTAGAGACCTTTATATGACCCCTGTGACATCTGCCTTTGTATGACTTGAGAAGTGGTCTGACACCCAGAATAGAAATGCCTCCAAGACTCTGCTTCCTTCTGCATATAGTGCTTAATATTAGATGAGATTTATTCTGTTTCAGTATAAATTTAAATATAAATTTCTTAATGCTAATATACAAAAATACACAGAAAAGTAAATATGCACACTTTGACAAAAATCAGTTATATTATATATCAGTATATCAGGACACTTTTCTTAATCTTTTCAGAAGCAATAAAATTCCAGCATGCCTTATAGATCGTGGAATAAGATAAAACAAGTGTTATTATGAAATCATGAGGGTGATAATGTTTTCTAAGGAACTACAGCCAAGATCATCTGGCTATTCTTATTTTTAGTCATATATTACTCTGGGTTGTTTTCCATGAGATTTCTGGAAGACATTTTTCCACTTAATAAAATAAATTCATATTCATTTACTATAATGAAATTCAAAGTAACTTTCAATTTAGAGTTTTAGCTTCTGATAAAAAATTTTTATGTAAAGCAGCTGCTATTTTAAGTCTTTCTCTCTTGCTTGCTCAAGGAAGAGTGTAATGGGCTTTGGCTGGCTATCTATAGCAACTCTGAAATGTTTGGCTTTTTTATTTTAGCACACTGCAGTTTAATTAATTTATAATATTTAAGATGTTAACACCAAAATTCATTTTATAAAATTAATTTTATGTGTTATTTATGAGGAAGATACTTAAGGATTTCAGTAATTCTTAAAAACATTTACATTTTTTTTTCTTTTGATGTTTTGTTTTACGCTATATTTTATAGGTCTTCATTTGTATTTGATGTAGGTTTTGAACTTCAGATTTATGTCTCAACACCTCGCAACAAATTTTGTAAATATTCTGTGGGGGCTTGGTCCTGAAACATAAACACTTCTTATTGAGGCACTGAAGAAAAACAGACCCCCTCATTTATTATGTGATATCCAGGAGGCTAAGGAGATTTTGATCTCTTTTTTTTCAGGCACATCTTCTTCAGTAAGAATAATGAAATGTCATCATGCTAAGGTGAATCATAATAAATGTTATGTCTTGGTTGACACTGAAAAATAAATCAAAGAAAGTTGTGAGAAATATTGGTGACTTTTTTTTCCACAGAGATTTGGACCAGCTCTGTAAATTAAACAGCACGCGATGACAGCTTTGAGGCGGTAAGTAAACCATTCAGTAGATAATCTCCATAGTAACAAAAGAAAGTTTAACCATCTCAAACCAAAATAGCACATCTGGACCTGGCTGTGTCATATGGCAATAGAGAACATTTTATTGTCGTCAAAAGTCACAGCACACAAGAAAACTGCACAGCTTAATCCTTGTTAGTAGAAATCAGTGAAGTACAAGGGATATGTTTGGGAGGATTCTGGTCCTGTAAGACATTACATATTTGCTCAACTTTATGCTGTGTAAGGATCCTGTTGTGATCCATCTTCTGTTTGCAAGTTAGCAGTAAAAACAGTAAAAACTCCCTTAATGAGTATGGAGTCCAGCCCTGAAAATTCTTGCTCATGAGAGTAGTCCTAAATCATTAACAGAATGCATTTGAGTAATAACTGATTCACTGCATTCCTAATTAGCAGTATGTGATTTTAATTGCAATAAACTTCAAAACTGAGGACCTATTTTACAATACAAATTCTTTAGTGCTGAAGATGGAATAATTTAATTGGTGTGGGTGCAGAAACTGAAAGATAAAGCCTGAAGTGCTGAAGAGAACACACAATTTTCTTCAGTAAGAACAAGGCTGTGTGTGACATCCATACCTCTCCCTGAGAATAAAAAGGAGCAGGAAGTCCACTTTTCGTCTTGTTCAAGCTGCACAAACTTTGGGTCAAGCCTTGCTGAACCAGTGCATAGCTGATGGTAGGAGGCATCCACAGGGTGGTTTTAGGAGTTATGTGGGGTTCAGCTGCTCCCTTATCGAAACCCTCACTTTTGGCTTCACAATGGGGTGCAAATTTTCCCCTTTATAAGTCTGCAAGTAGTCAGGGAAGGAAAGAGGTATAATCTTAATTCTGTCTTATTTGGTGAAATTGCCAGTTCAGCTAGTGAAATGGCATGGGGATATGTAGCAATTTGTAGCTATGGGCTATAGCCATACCTACTATGTCTCAGAGATAAACTTTTCCAGACTTTGTACTTCCTGAGGCTTTTCCTGGGCTGGAGTGTTTATGTATCTCCTTTTACTCAGGCCCAGGCCTGTTCTCAAAGGCACACTTTGAGTCTCCAAAGCAAAGAAAAACCGTGCCACTGATCAGCTCTCTGGGACTCTGTGAGAGCTCTGCATCCAATCTTGACCCCTTGAAGGCAGTCAGCTCTGACAGACTTCCCTAGTATGCTTTCAGCTCATCCTTATCCATACCTTGATACAGGAGAGCTAAAAAGGGCCAACATGGGTTCCAGAAGTAGGAGTAGAGAGATTTCTAGATTTATGCCAATGACAGTCACATACAGTGATTTTCACTCATTGCTGGTATTGCCTCCTTCCTCATGATGCCACAACATGCTTTATGTTTCTGTCTTTCTGTACTAACCTATTCTTCCTAAGATCACTTTTTGTTCTGGGACAGGTCCCTGGACAGACCTAGGACCAGAAAGTACTGTGGATGGGGATATCCCTGTGTGAGTGGATTGTTCTTCTCCTCACTTAAAACGGACAGAGTCTGCTACAGCCTCCCTCTGTAGCAATCTTTAAGTACGATTCAGACCTCTTTAAAGAAGAGTTTAGTTTGAAGGGAGAGTCATATCTGTTTCCACTGTACGTACCAAAAATATTCCCTAATCTGGACCTAAAAGGATTACAAACCAGGATTTGCAAAGTCTTGGCACAATGTACGTGATAACAAATGATTTGACATAATCCTTCCAAGACAAAAAAGATGTTCAGCATACAGACAGGTTTATAAAGCTGGGTGATGAAGCAAGATCAGTACCTCTAACTGAAATACAACAATACTCGTATCACAAGAAGCCTCCTAAGCAACCTTTTCACAGCTCACTGAAAGTACATACTTCACCATCTTTCCTTTCATGTTCCTTTCTGAAATAATTTAGTAGGGATATTTTGGGTGGGATTCTTATCTGCACATGTTTATCTTTTAATGCAAATATTTCCATCATCTATGCCCTCTCCATTTGGCTGTGTGAGCATGCTGGTCATTGTTTCTGGCTGGAGTGGAGGGCATCTGGGTAATAAATTATTACATTGCACAACAACATCCTTTATAATTTAAGGTTGCCAGTGATTCAGTATCTCTGAGACTCAAACTCAGACTTTAACAATGTGTTGCTAAAAAGGGGGGTTAAATTTTGTTCATACATTACTTCTCTGGATGAGGCAAATTTCATTTACACCTGCGAATGGCCAATTGATAAGTATACACTGGTAGATGTTCAACAGCAGTGGGCCAGTGAGTTAGATAAATATCATAAGACACCATAAGCATTGAAAGTTAGTGTTTTCCCAGCTCTCACACTCCAGTAGATATAAACTCTTTTCTCAAAAAAGATCAAATATAAATAAATCCTCTTTGCAAGGTAAAAAAGATTAAATATCATATTCAAAACAAAAAATAAATTCCTCTCAGAGCCTATTGCAGTTATCTGCTAGGTTTCCTGCCTCTCAGATGTTAATTATGATTTAATCAAAATTTGTGGTCAATTTTTAAGTATAAAAGCATCTCATATGACTGGTTGCCAATTCTGAAGTCTAAAGGCCTTGCTTTATATTGCTGTAGTAGAACAGAAAATATAATCAAAGTTTGACCTTCAACTTTAATCCTATAAACAGAGAATTTGCTTACTTTACCTTGGAAACGGATGTGATTCATCACAGTAGCCCATAAATAACATGTCAAACTGTTAGACCGATCAATGAAAATAAGTTATTGAAAAATAATGTGATTGTAAAGTCTCTATGTAAACTAGCTTAGTGTTATTTTAAAATGAGGAGGGCCTTCAGATTGAGGTAAATATTTTTTTAAGGAGAATAGTAACTATGTAATAAATGCAGTAAACATTAAACATATTTGCCCTATGCAAGATATTCTTTTTCATGAGAAGTACCTTAATGTAAATAAGCATTAAAGCTCCAGAGGAAGAACTGGGCTCCACTTAGATCAAGACTGCAAATGGCAGGTTACCTAAACTGTCTGTTGCTTATCACCATGCCTGAAACAAAAACAGAGGGTGAACTCTTGTCCACATGGGAGCCCACAGGAATGGCTCAGTCATGAAGAACCTGCATTTGAGACCTCAAAGCTGAAAGCAGAAGTTCTGGGATGCGAACTGTATTAAGTCTCCACTATTTATTTGAGGGCATTGACTCTGAAGTCTGATGACAGCAATTTAAATAGGAAGCTGTTGTTTCATGGCTTATGTTTCCAACAAGAATACCCAGAAAATGAAGTATTTCAGAAAAAGTATACTTTTGGATGCAAAAATTCTGATTTTAAAATTCTTTGATGTAGTAGCACAGCACACATTTAAACAATATGGCTGTATGAGGATATTGAACTGAACTGAATATCAAAATGAATAACCTAAATTTGCTGAATGCATATTACCAAGTTTTACTGTCCAGGTAACCAGAAAGTTATTTTATTGAACAGAAGGTTGAAGCTTGCTGTGTCAGAATCAGACCTTGTCTGGCGTTTAGATCTACCAGCCGAAGCTTGTTTGCACTCCTTGTGTCAGTAATAGTGGAGATAGGCAAGTTATTGTGATGCCAAAATATAAATAACATTTTTCATCCTACTTTATTACAAAGCATTTGTTTGTACACTATGGAGTCTTTCAATATAAGTAATTAACGTATGAACGGGTTGCCTTGCTGTTCAATGAGTCTGGGAGGTGATGCAGCTTATCTGACAGGTGTGCACCTTCCTTTTTACCTTTCATTGGTGCCATAAAAATGATTGAAAAATTCTCTTTTTACCTTATACAGGAATCGCTTTGCTGAGCTTATACTGTAAACATGTGAAGAAAGACTATAACATAAACAATGGTGGTTTTGTGAATAATTTTCTGACAGAGAAGCTCTTTAGTATTTTTCAGACAAATGTGACTGTGTTTTAATTTGTTAATATAAATGGAATATAGCTGCAGTCAAAAGCATTCTGGATTTGCATGATGACAGCCGGAACCCTCTCCTGGCCTTTCTCCTTGTCATTTACAGTTTATTTACTTGAACCTCAGACCTGGTGGGAGGAAATGAGGAAATGTCAGGAATCCCACGTGGACTCAGCAAATCTCTGCCAATAAGCAGCTCCAAGAGCTGCTTGATGGAAACTCTGCCCCCAGTGAAACATCACTTTCCTCACCTTTCACAGTGCCTCACTCTGTGTACAGCCTCTGCCTGCCTTGGAGCGCAGCTGTGGCTCCACCGCTGTGACAAGTGGGACCCCCGGCGCTGGAGGGGTCAGGGGGTTCATGGGGTCCCACTGAGCACAGGGTGCTGCTTTCAGAGACCTTTTGTCCTGTCACAGCAGCAAAGCCAAAGGGACACCTCTGCTTGTCTACTCAGTATTACCAAAGTGCACAAGAGCAGCTGCAGAGGTACAGGCCTGCAGGACCCTGAAGAGAAGAGCCCATCCCGACTCTTAGCTCAAGTAGAAGGCTAAGGATGGCACAAGGGCAGAGCAGAGGAGCAGAGGGAGGGCAGGGGAACTGGGTGCTGCACATCTCTCTGAAGCAGCACATTTCCAAGCCCAGCTGCCCCTTGTACAGGCAGAGGCTCCTGTGGGCTGTGACCCATCCCACATGCAGAGGGAGATTGCTGTGGCCCTGCACTGTGGCATCACCCCCAGCCAGCTGCCCCACAGCCAGGGCAGCCCAGGGGAACAAGAGCTTCATTTCCATCATGCCCCATAAAGGAAAAGTAGCAAAGGACTGTTTTGAGGTTGGAATAATGATAATGAAAGTATTTTCGAACTGTTTATGTATAACTTCCTGAAGTGTGAAGGACAGAAAGAAAGAGAGCACAAAGGTGCTTTCCTGATGATTTAACAAATGGTGTTGCCATTCTCATCTGCCTGGGATCTACACTTCCAGCTTTCATGTCTTGGTTGTAAAATGAACTTAGTACTGCAGTCAGCATTTGCAGACATGCTTCGATATATTGTAATTGAAAGAACCTTTTAAAGAGTGATTTCCATAGACAACAAAGCTTACTTTCTATTTCCTTTTTATGGACTACTATTTCAGACAACTGAGTGTTAAAAATCATATGTATGCTCACAAAACTTTTTAATGGCAGCCCTTCTATAATATTGCTTAAAGCAAACAGCACGTAATTTTATGTGTTCTGCTGTAATATTGTTTTTTATTTTGTGTTTGAAGATTTATTTGTGGAGAGACTTCTGATATGACTACTGTAGTATCACTTCCTCACCTTCAGTCAATGCCAGTCAGATTTAAGCAAATAAATTCCCCTTAAGGTAGAGTAAAAATTTAAATTTCTTGGCCTGGGAGTAGAGGAGGGACTTCTTTAAAATATTTTAATATCCCAAAAAACCTTTTTTTTTTTTTTTCTTAAGGAAAGAATAGTGAACTCTAAACAACTTTTTGTTTTTGCAGTTACTATTATTGTTTTATTAAAAGAAACATCTGTTTTAAGATGGAGTAGCAGTACCATGTCATTACTGCTTTCTCTTGCATCTTCCTCCTCTCACCCAAACATATGTTATGGGTCAGAAAACTTTTTTGTCATTTATACTGATAATGCAACTAATTCACCCATGCATGCTGTGCTGGTCTCAAAACACATGCCAGTTTATCTCACACATTACTCATCATGTTGTGGAAAAGAGAGCCCAAAATATCAGAAAGAAATTTGAAGAACATATGACTGTGGCTGAGCCAAGAGAAGTGGTGCTGGGGTTTATAGATGCAGTTAATACTACTGTGAGCAGTGCTATTGCTGGCAATCCTGACAGTTTTAAAAAAAAAGGAAAGTCACTTACTGAGTTCCTTGTGCTGGGTTGAGCAACTCACTAAAAATAAATCATCCATTCCTTTCTACTGCCAAGAAATAGAGGAGAAATATAAGCGTTGTAGTTAACAGAAAGGCTGACCTTAGAGATTCTGTTGCCCCAGAGCTGACGAGATTATAGGGAAGGGAGAGTTTATAGCAGAGATTTTAGAAACAAATGCTTTAGGATTTCATTCCACATTTGGGAAAAAACCCACTGAAAAACATTCAGTCCTTTGGGACATTTTTCATGACTTGTTTATCTTCCTCCATCAAGATTCAGCACTCATAAAATCTCATGCTGTGTTTGTATTGCTTTGTTGCAAGCTCTTGTTATTTTGCAGCAAAACTGCAAATAACTCATACTGGAGTAAGGTTGCTACTTGGCCATCTAAATTTTTCACAAAAGGCAACAAAATATACACTGCTCATAGGGCACTAGAAAAGATTGCTGTTCATGCTGACTCCAAAAGACAAATCAATTAATTAACTTGTTTATAAAATCTGATTATTATTAATTGTTTTTGTGTTATTTTTATGCACACTGTGAATCGGAAATACAAAAATGCCAAGCAGCTATTGTTCTTTCATCAGAAGGATGACACAGGCACAATACTTTCAAGGGTATGCTAACAAAACTTCATGTATTTCTACCTCAAAAGTAAATCTCTACCATCTTTAATGTACAATCCAGCTGTGAGATACCACTGCACTGAGTAGATTATACATAATTAAGTTTGGTTTGTTGTTTTTTGTTGTTTTTTTTTTTTTCCAGAAAGGAGTGAATGAAATTATTTGCGTTTTAAATTAAACTAAATTTGTTTGGGAATTTACAATCAATTTGGCATTTGGCAGGTTTCTCTGACCTATCCTAATATGTCTGCTAAAGGAAAATACCTATTTTATTTATATAGATGAATCTAAAGTGTATATAACACACTGTGAAAGTTTTAAAACACCTCTAGAACTACAGCATGACAAGGCATCATAACACATATTCACATCATACTCAGTGGTGTAAGAAAGATCAAATAGCCCATGGAATTTAACAATATGTTATATTCATCTTAAAATTCCTCAATCTTCATCCAGGTTTTTGTCGTGTTTCAAGCCTTCATTAATGCTACTGTTTTCTGGAAAGTCTGGATTCTTTTAGATGAAGCAGCAGTGCTGGCCTTCAGTAATTTGTTTGATGGAAAATTATTTGAAAGTATATGAGAGGTAATAAATAAAACTGAACTTTCATTCCCTTTTTTCAGCTTTGCTGTGATGTATTTTTTGGAATAGATTTACATTTATGACTAAGGATAGTGTCATCAATAATTTATCCTTCAGCAAAATGCATTATGTTATAAATTTAATCACACACCAGATCAGACTATTCTAATTTTAAGACTGTGTCATAAAAAAAACCTTTTTACTGAGAGAGATGCCATATTCATCTGTGAGAAGTGCCTTAGCACTCACAACCCTTAAAGTATTTAGCAATTTCAACAGGCCACAATCCAGATAAAATACAGATAAAAAAGCAATTTTTTGTGTGTTTGAAAACATCTGAAGTTTGTTTCTCCATTCCTGTTTTTATTGAAAGGTATAGATATCAATAACTTTTGAGTTCTGTATCTCAGAATTTTCATTTATTTAAGGTGTACATAAAGATATACCTTCTAAAACAGATGGGAAAAAAGGACTTGGAATTAAAATTAACAAAATATTTTAAATACAAAGAATGAGATAACTGAACAATTATTTCAGAATACAATTTTCTTTATCCATTAACTTTTAAAAAAGTCTACCTGGTAGAGTTGACACTCTCACAAGTTGTAAATGACAACTTTTAAACTTTTAAATTTTTATATATATTTTGCATTTGAAATTATTTTCAATGCCATTTCATGTTTTTAAATAATGAAAAAAACAATATTCAGTTCCTTTTTCTCTCTCTAGAAGCAGAGAACTTCCATCAATATTTTTGTGTTTCTAGAGTTTTAAGTATCAATGATGACAGGAGATAAATATGTCCCTTTCAATCAATTCTTTGTTTCTCCATGTATAGGAAGAAAGAACACACTGATGGCAATATAGAAAAAAAATAATATAGGCCATTTTGGCTATAAGTAAACCTTGTGGAACAAGGTTTACTTTAATTTTCTGTTGTAGTTAATGAAATACCACACTATTCCTTCTGCAGAAGCCACCTTGCAGATCTGAGTTCCTTAGCAATTAAAACAATTTTAATTTAATAAAAAAAACCAAAACAATTGCACATTAAAAATAATTCAGTACTTTTCTTCTTAAATAGAATTACATTTATGGCTAATTCCATTTTCATATTGTCTTTCATCATACCAGGTGACAGGCATTTTTGAGTGATTTATTTTGCATAAACTCCAGTCAGCCTTGTGGTAATTATCCATATGTAAATCTTTGTTCACTCATTTTAGAAAATGTAAAACCTCTTCCTCTGCAGTAGAGAACTTGTCTTGTTTATAGACTACTATCATGGGAATTTTTGTCACTGCCATGGTTCACTTGGAGCTGCAGCTTAATCATGCTTCTATCATGATCATTGCTTGGCAGTTTTGTGGTTCCCAGATCTGTTTCTTGTGTAATCCATTATCAAACTGAAGACAATTAACAATTACATTGCTTACTGTGGTGGCTTCAAAAGCTTAACTGATTGATTTTTTTTTTTAATCCTTACATATATTGTAAATTAATAAGTAAAGGATATTTCCTCTCAGTTAGAGCAAGCTATTTTCCAAGGATATCCTCTCTGTGGTCAGTGATTATAGTGTATTCAAAGCAAGAATGTGTCAGTCTTCCTTGTGAATGTTAGGTGCTAATGTAATATAAATAGAATTTTTGTACCATGGCAATTTAAACAGAATTTTATATTATGCATTTTATATTTTCAATGAGGTTTATCTTGAAACAGAAGAAAGAAGAAACAAAAAGATACGGTCAGCTTCTCCTGATGGTGCTTATGCATTGTCAGTGACCTCATAATTACATTCCATTTTTGACAAGGTTTTTGATATTGCAAAAATAGTAATTTAGGATATAGGATTTAGGATATAGGATATCCTAAATACTTTACCACTAAATTTTTATATTCTTTGTAACCATGTATCCAATCCTAGTATACAAATCCATGAATGCTAGAGAGGAGAAATGAACTGTCAATAGAAAGATCAAGAATGTACCTGAATTTGGAGGTAAAAGAGAAACTTCTTTATGGGCTATGGACTCTCCTCTAGCAAAAGACTGCTAAGACAAAGCAGTCTATCCTCATTTCTGCCTTTCTTTTAAAAAAATTCCATACCAAATGAAATCTCTCTCTGTTGCAGTTTCTGACATTCATCTAAAGGACCAGGAGAGAAGACTGACTGGCAAGAACAGATTGAAATCAGTCCAAAAGAAGTATCTTAATTACTATTTTTGCATACAAGCACTATCTCTGTGTGGTTTGTGGCTGGGAAAAGCAACTTCTCTTTCTTTTTTAAGCCACTTTCTTCTGAAACAATTAAAGTTTCTTAGAAGGACAGAGGGGCTTCTTTCCTCCTATCACAATGTGTTGTTATTCAATGACTTTCTTGGTATCTATGAAGGGCAGCATGATTTCCATCCACCCATCCACCGTGGGTGTCGTGGTTTAACCCAAGCTGACAACATGAAGCCACTCATGTCCTCCCCACAGCAGATGGGGAGGAGAATCAGAAGAGCAAACCTGAGAGAACTCATAGGTTGAGACACAGACAATTTAATAGAGAAAGCAAAAGCTGTGAACACATGCAGAGCAAAACAAGGGGTTCATTCACTGCTTCCCATGGGCAAGCAGGTGTCAGCCATCCTCAGGACAGAAGGGCTTCATCCCATGTAACAGTGGTCCCTCTGATGGTCCCATCCTTTCTCTTCTACCTTTATGTGCCAAGCATGACATTGCATGGTACACAATGTCCTCGTGGCCAGCTGTGGTCAGCAGTCTGGACTCTGTCCCTTGCCAGATTCTTGTGCATCCCATCCTACTCAGTGGTGGGAGGGGAGGAGACACAGAAGGCCTTGACTCTGTCTAGGAGCTGCTTAGCAATAACAAAGTCATCCCAATATGTTCAACACTCATTCCAGCACTAAAAACTCTGTTACAAGCTGATATAGAAAAGAATTAACTCTTAGCTAAAATGTTGCCTTTGTCCTAATTCCTATTTTGCTGATGTCTCTTAAACTGGCAGCAACATTTCAGAGCTTAGTTAGGAAGAACCAAAGACAATACTCAACTTTTGCTCTTCTGTTTTGAGGGATGTCTTCTTCTATTCAATATCTGTTGAACATAGATATTATATCTGTTCAAATTCCACTAACCAGAGGAAATCTCCCTTAAGAGAGAAGTGGTTGTAGTACTCTAAATTGTGGGAGGTTATTCCACAAATTTTTTAGCTTGTGACAAATATGATCTACTCCTTCAAGTCATGGTCTTTTGTACTTTTTGGAACCATAGGATCAAGATCTGCATCATGTGCTGATTGTTAGGGTGGCTATATGTCCTCCAGCATCTCTTAGGAAAGAATTGCCAGCTGAATTTTCACATTAAATTTCAGTTGACACATGCTACAGTTGTTTGTTACTTGATTGTGAGTGGCTTCCAAGTCAACTTGTGGCAGTTTCCAACACTAAAAGTAAAATTTTTAATTTTCACCACTGATGTTCCAATTTATTCAAGATATTAAATAAATGTGAATTTTCCCCTATACATTTCTTTCTGGTTCTGAGAAAAACACACTAAAAAATTTAATGAATTCTCTTCTTGCCCTGAAGTGGAAAGCCAATAACAATACATTATACATTTAAAAAGCATTTCATTAAAGTTAACATCAGAATATACTGCTAGTTATAGATCATTTAATTGTTATGTATTAAGCATAAGATATGTCTAACATTCTTTTCAAGCTTGCATATTCTTGAAATTTATTATGTCAATCGTCAGCTGCTATGACATCACAAGATGAATTCAAAGCAATGATCACTTTAGTATTTAAAATGCTTGGAGTGTACCAATTATTCAGGCTGCTAAGTGAAAGTAAAAATGTCAGCTTAGCTCTCTATAATCCCATAATGTTTAAAGGTTCATGAATTACGCATAGACCAGAGAGAAACAGGGAAGTTAGTTTGAGTAAAAGACATTTCCTCTGCAAAATATGTTGAAACCAGATCCTTTAAAATATTCTAGTGATTAATCAGAATGATTTAAAACACTTGATTACTTTAGTCCTTGTGTTTGAATTTACTTTCAGCATAAAGCTTTCCTATATTTATTGTGAATTGGAACTAAACAGTGTGTGTCTAATGCTTTATATATATCCATCTGTAAAATGTAAGAACACAGGTCTTGTATTTTTTGCTATTTGAACCAAGCTGAGAAATGTGGGCACCAAAAACACGCGACTGAGTGTGAAAAATTTTTGTTTTTAAATCCTGTGTCATCTTGCCACTTCTGAATATCTTAGCTGAATATTGAGGTACTTCAGAAGTAAGGTTTTATTTCCTCTACTAGTACCAGGTAATGGAAGTAGAAGAAAACAGTCTTGAGACTAGACTCAGTGCAGGAAACTGATGCAGAAAAATATTACTACAGGCTGATAAAGAGCTGGAGGGCCAAGTCGTACATTCTTAGAGTCACAGAATCATTTAGATTGGAAAAGACCTCTAAAGTCATCTAATCCAATTATTGACTTAACACTGCCAAGTTCAACACTGAAACACGTCCTAGAGTGCCACATCTACCTATCTTTTAAATACCCCTAGGGGTGGTGACTTAACTGCTCCTTTTGGCAGCCTGTTAAAATTTCCATGAAGAAATTTCCTCTAACATCCAGTCTGAATCTCCTCTGGGACAACTTGTTTCCTGAGAGACGAGACTGAAACCCCACCTCATTGCAACCTTTTTTCAGCTAGTTCTAGAGAATTGACAGTTCTCTATATCTATACTCCTTTTCTCCAGGCTTAACACCCCCTGCTCTCTTACTCACAGCACTTGTGCTCCAGACCCTGCCCCAGCTCCCCTGCCCTTCTCTGGACTCACTCCAGCCCCTCAGTGTCTTTCCTGCACCCAGGGCCCAGAACTGGACACAGCACTCGAGGTGTGGCCTCACCAGTGCCCAGGACAGGGGGACAATCCCTGCCCTGCTCCTGCTGGCCACACTATTGCTGAGCCAGGCCAGGATGCCATTGGCCTTCTTGGCCACCTGGGCACAGCCTGGCTCATGTTCAGCTGCTGCCACCAGCACCCCCAGCTCCTTTCCAGCCACTCTGCCCCAGCCTGTGGCGCTGCCTGGGGTTGTTGTGACCCAAGGGCAGGAGCCAGCACTGGGCCTTGTTGAACCTCACACCATTGGCCTCAGCCCATTGATCCAGCCTGTCCTGATCCCTCTGCAGAGCCTTCATCCCTCCAGCAGATCAACACTCCCACCCAATGTAGGTAGTGTCACCTGCAAACTGACTGAGACTGCACTTGATCCCCTCATCCAGCTCATCAACAAAGACATTAAATATGACTGTCTCCAGCACTGATCCCTGGAGAACACCACTGGTGACTGTCCACCAACTGGATTTATCATCTTCATTCACCACTCTCTGGGCCCAGCCATCCATCCAATTTTTAGCCAAATGAAAAGGACACCTGTCCAAGCCATGAGCAGTCAGTTTCTCCAGGAAAATGTTATGGAAACATTGTTGGAGGTTAGATAAATGTCCAGGCAGACAATATTCACAGCCTTTTCCTCATACACTCTGTTGGTCAACCTGTCATAGAAGGAGATCATGTTAGCCAAGCAGGACCTGCATTTCATAAACATAAATCTGGGCCTGATCCCCTGGGTCTGCTGCATGTGTCATGTAATGGCACTCCAGATGACCTCTCCATAGCCCTGCTCCAGGACCAGGGTCAGGCTGACAGGCTTGTAGTTCTCTTGATTCTTCTTCTTTGCCCTTCTTGTAGATGGGAGTGACCAGAGACAACCTCTGGTCAACTGGAGCTCCCCAGTTAACCAGGACTGCTGTAAAGTGATGGGAAGTAGCTCACTGAGAACTTCCAGCAGCTCCCTCAGTACCCTTGGGAGGATCCCATCTGGCCCCATAGATCTGTGTATGCCTAGGTGATGTAGGAGATCACTGACTATGTAGTCTTGGATTAAAGGCCTTCATTTGCACCTTGTACCTGTCTTCTGGCTTAGGGGGCTTAAGTACTCAAAACCCAGTTGGTCTTACTATTGAAATGTGAGGCAAAGAAGACATTTTCCCTGTGTTTTCTTCATCCTTTTTCACTGTTTCCCCCCATGTCCAGCAAATATGGATTCTATTTCTTCAAAGTTCCTTATAAAGTAACAAAAGGGAACATTGGTTCTTCTTTCATACTCTCCCTTTTACCAGTGCAAGGGATTAATATTATTAAGCTTGTATTTGTGGTGACAAGAATAAAAAACATTCTGTATTAAACTATTTATTTAAATAGTCAGAAAAATTCAGGACCAATTTTCATATTCACTTATAGCTCATATATATCTTAAAAAATGAAGCCAGCCCCTTTCCCAGTGTAGGTTTGAAAATACTTTCATCTTCATGCCTACCTTTCTAGTGCTTTCTGTTGGAAATCCTAGATTTGCTGTGCTACTTGGTAATGAGCATTTCGTACAGGAAACTGCCAACCCAAATCATTGAAGAAACAGGTAAGACTTCTACTTTGCACACTTCTGGAGAGCTTTACTGAAGCAGCACAACTCAAAGTGAATGCAAGGATCTCACTGGATATAAGCAGTAGGGTCTAACTCCATTACAGACAAAATAAGCCATGCATGGGATGTATCAGGTATGCAAACTTTAATCTATGAAGGTTTGATTTAGTTTTTCTCCAGATATGTGGGTAGTATGGTTACAGATCTGGGTGAGCTTATAAATCCTTAATGAGTGTAATGCATTTGTGTACTGTTTGCATTTGTATTTCTATAGTCCAGAATAAAAGTTCCATTTTGAAAGAATCACACTGTCTTTGATTATGCAGGATTATTAATTTGTCTTAAAGATCTTATCTGGTTACCGTAAATTGTGTTTGGTCTCAGAATGAATTTCACATTTTTCTCCAAAAATCTTCCCTGGTAAAATGCTGAAGCATTAGTGGCAAGAGCAGCTAGCTTATAAATATACTGGTTTGAGAAATTCTGAGATGTAAGCAACTACAATGCATCCACTGATGAAATATAAAATACTATGATCCACCTTTAATTCTTTCAGAACCTCATCAAAATTAAAAGCTTTTGTGGAAGTTCTGCATTGAACATGATTAAGAGCTGGGTAATATTATTGCTCTATTCATTGTGGGCTTCCAAATGTCTTTAAAATAACATTGATGTTATGATATGACTTATAATACAAAAAATAAAGAATATTTCCTGGGGAAATATAAATATTTTTCTGGTGAAAAGGTATCACTCTTCAAAGGATTTCATTGACCATCAAGATGACATTATCCTTTAGTTCATATTGGTGATGAATTTTGAATACTTTTGATGGTTTCCAAGTTCAACTCCATTTCTTCAGGCATATTCTGAATCTTCTTTGAACACAGAACAGGAGGGTATGAGGAGGAGAATATTTTCCCAGATTATCAGTCACACTGAGCTCATTTTCTTCTTTCATTCAAGATCAGAAATGAATGTGACTTTTGGTAAGGTAAAATGGTTTTATAAAAATTTGCCTGTAAAAAGAATAAGCCTTCACTGTTCAGATCTCTTTGCTGGTGATAATCATAATTAAAAATTCAATTCAACTATTCAGAATTATTTTGCATATTAACTTTCTTGAAATACCTTTCAAAAATCTTATGAAATATTAAAGTCTCAGTTAAATTTTAAAATGCATTGGTCTTGGTTTACAATGTTTTACACTATACTAAGCTATAATTCAAGTGTTTATTCATTCATACTGTGAACCAGAGCCTACACATAGTATTTCTCTTTAAAGTTATTCACTAAAGACTGGAATCTGAGACAAAAACATTATTTTCAGTAGCCATTGTTAGCTTTATGTGATGTTACTGAGTAATGATTATATAAAGACTTACCTGTGTTTCCAGGTGTATCTGTGATGTGTACTAGGAAGAGAGATTTATCTTATTCCTAAAACCTCATGAGGTGTAAAATAAATGCTCAAAAGTATCATTATACAGGGGCATGACATAATATATAAGTTTGCAACTAGTGACAAGAAGAACTAAAAAAAGACAAATTTCAGTCTCTTGGTGTAGAACTGCACCCAAGATTTTTCAGAAGATAGGTGAGGGCTTTTTTCCATGTACACTGTCAGTGAAATGCATATTGGAAATGCCAGGAAAGGAGATAATAGTACTATCTGATTCTGGTCCAATAACCTATGTAGGCAAAGGGAAAGGTCCTGAGTTCACTGTACATTTTTATTGTAGATATTGCAGTCTTGTCAGATTAGGATTTCATTATATAAACAATTGGAATTATAAATATTTTTAAAGTTGTTCTCTCAGTCAGCTCCATAGATGGCTTCCATAATCATTGCATGATATGTTAATTAGAAATACTGAAAAAATTAGAAAATTTAGAAATATTTAAAACATGGTGAATATTTCTTCTGAGATTAAGTAACAGTTAACAGTATAATGATTGCCAGTGAAAGACAGAGGAAACTTTAGAAAAAACTGCAAACTAATGAAAACTGTAGGAAAAAAGTTGGGACAGCATTATTTACTGACTAAATAGAAACTGAACAGAGAAGTCTGTACTGAGTAAAGAAAGAAATTCTGCTGGATTTCAGGAATACAAATTAAACATTATGACTATGTTTTTTCAAATGAATAGGTAAGAAGCATTAATTAAACTGTTTAAAAATAAATTAGAAACACATGCAGACATGCTGTCTATCCCTGGAGGGAGGTAGATGAAATAACAAGTGTCTGCCACCTTGAATTTGCCAACAAATCCATACAGTAGGCAGAAATAAGCTCCACATTTTATTTTACTGCTCAGTGATTTAATGTTTTTTTAATCCAGTTCCTTGTCTTTTGCTGGACTTCTTCAATATCAAGGATGCTCTATTCCACAATACATCTTTTTTTCAGCTGAAGTATATATTAAAAAAGAGGTGTTAGATTAGCTTCGGAGATTAAGCAAGTAAGAAATATAATGACACCAAAGATTGAAATATGTGGAAACACAATGAGTTAATAGAATGGCACCTTTCTGCATTCAAGCAGAGCTGTAAAAAGTGGAACACAATCTGTGTGCACTGTGTTCCTGTGCATATCATAATCAATATCTGTAATTTTTAAAAGTATACTTAGGTTTTTGGGGTCATCTTTGATTGTTGATATTTTATCTGTTTCAGCAGAAGTAAATAAAAGGACACTGTTCTGATGAGGTGCTGCCTCCTGGCTCTGGAAACAACTTTACTGTACTAAATTGCTAGAAAATTTAGTAGGTGCAAGAATAATTTAACTCTTTAAAATGTATTGATGCACACTTAAAGCACAAAGTTATATTTGCTCACATCTTTGTCTGTCAGTAGACTTGAAATTTAATCTATTTCTTATTCTGAAGTAATTATTTGTATCTCAAGGTATTATGATAAAACAATGTATTTAATTTATTGAAAAGATAAGTGAAAGAAACAACCCAGTATATGCAATATTGCAGTGTAATAGTGTCTCCTGTTAGGCAGAAAATTTATGTGAACCAACACAGAAGCTGAATTTAAGTCTTCATTTAACAGAAGGGAAAAACACATAAAATTCTTTTCTGTTAGGACAGAAGATGAATTAACCATGACTTCAAGTCCCAATGTATTTATGGGGATGAGTAGATGGACACACAGTTCAGAGGATTTTTCTCAATGTTTTGTTTTGTTTTATTCAAGGAATTTAAATCAGATGTTTCCCACTGCAGCTGTTGAATCTCACTAGTATTTATATTGACCTTTTAATTGTTATAAAATAATGTATTTTGGTATAATTATCATTAACCTGCAAGCAATAACCTTTTACATGTTTGAAGTGGTTGCAGTTCTTGTTATGGAACACTTTCAATGCTGTTCATTTAGTATGCTGTGTTTTTAACACAAATGTAATCCACTCTGCATTTTCCATTTAAAATGCATAAGGCAAAGTGCATCATAACAGGATGTAACTACGTATTAATCAAATTAGCACAACACTTCAAAGGCCCTGGCTTTTTACTAGGCTACTGTTAGACCACAATTCATGATGGAAAGCAACAGTGTAATGAAAGGCTTGGCAAGGGAGCTGTTTATTTTCTTTCCAGAAAGATATATTGTGGGTTAATTTTCATGATGGGAAAAAATGTGGAGGAAAAGTAACAGTAAGCATTAAGCTAAAGCACAATAAATGGAATTTAAAATACTACTGTGGGTTTGCTATTGACAAGCATAAATGTAGTAATTAGTTGATGACACAACAGAGTTCAAACGACCTATTGTTTAATTATTCAAACTTCATGATCCAAACAAAGAAAATTCAGATTATTCAATATTCACAATGTGAAACAGCAGCAGCTGGACCCTTCTTTCCTCATCATACATTTAAATTATTACTTAAATATAAGGCCCTTAAACTAATTCTTTTTAATTAATGTTTCTCAACAATCTCAAATATGTACCACCCACTTTCAGTTTGTTTTAAACTTTGTTTCAGAATGTGAAGTGAGGTGTTTCGTCATACTGACTCCTGCATGGAATAGTCATGATTTAGAAAACCCAATCTAAAACACTTCCAGTACTGTACTGCAGCAAAGCATCAGGGATTCACAAAGAAATGGTGTCTGCATTACTCTCTTTGCAATGTAATGGCTTGTTGCAAAACGTAAAAATGGTTTTCCTGCTTGAATGTATATTCTAACATCAGTAGGGTTCCAGCTAAAATAAAAATGGTTTATGCTAAATTTTGAAATTATTTTTTAAATTTGTTCATATGTACTTGTCCCAACACATATCCATTTTCTTTATTTATGTTTTTGGACTGCAGGGTAGTTTGAAATTCAGTCTGAAAGCCAGGAGTGAAACTCCCATTGACCTTAGCTGAGGCAGGTCTGAGTTAATGTTTTCATCCAAGTCTTCCCTAAAACAGCAATTACTTCCTTGTCTTTTAAATCCAGCCATCCAGTCTTTTGTTACTGATTTGCTTATACATGCAAAATTTTATGCATGCAAGTTATTAATGTTGTTTTCTAAATCAGTATGTAGTTGTTACATCTATACCTGTTTTCTATTTATTCCCAGTAGATGAAGGAAATAGTACTCCATCCTCTTGTGTATGTTTTGTAAAACATATAAGAAATCTTTATGGTCATACCTCTGCTTTCATTATTGAAGTGCATTAGTAATAACAAAGTCTATGAGCACCTTTTTGGAGATGCTGAAAATGGCTGAAATTTATCCTATGGAAACCTGCTTTGACATACTTGATTTGACATGCACACAGGCTCTTGCTAGACAAAATCACTGAGGAAATGTTATTTTAAATTATGATGGCAATGCTTCCAAAAGGAAGATTGAAGGCGACAGGAAAAATCTTTAGGAACCTTTCAATTATGAAAGAATGCAGTCAGAGCAAATTCAGAAACTGTTCAAAGATTAAAAATATTAAAAATAAAATCTACCTCTAAGAGTACATATGTTCCTACTATGTGAAATCTATACAGGAGACATAGTACCTATATGAGAATTTTAAAAATAATAACACAAATTTCTATTGTATTATCCTTATATAGTGAGTCTGAGTATTAGGTAACACAGATTTCAAATTATACTGGAATAATCTGATTCTTAAAAGCTAATTTATTTTTTGAGGAAGAAATTTAGTATTTAAATATATCTTCTGCAAGCTGCTAAATAAAAAGTAAAACCTACTGAACTGGAAACCTAAATCGATTATATTAATAATCCTTAATGTTTGATGGTTTAATGTGATTTTTTTAGTGATTATAATTGTGGGATATTTTGGTTAGCTTATTTCTCTTTCCCGCTTGGGAGAAGCTAGATTACTGACAAAAATCCTATACATATTGACAGAGATGAATGCAGTCACATAAAAAGTAGCTGCTGTTATTGACTGTAACAGGAGAACTGTGCACACACACACATGCAAATATTTCCTTTGACTATAAAAATTTCAATAATTCAAATCACTCCATGACACTTCATTGTACCTGAAGAGCTGCTGCTCAGTATTTGATACACACTAATTGCATTATTCACATCTACTTTTGACTCTGAAATGTGTTGTAAAAGAAATAATTTCATCTTAAAATATTTACTTTAAGTTAATATTTCATATTATATAATAAAAAAATAATAACTTTTTTAGTTTAACCTTGAAGGTTAAATTACTTTTTTGTGACATATCCACCACAATAGCTTCACAGGAACTGCCAATATATTGTATAACGTTATCCTGTTTCCATTGTGAATGGCCAGGATCAAATATGATGATAATTTTTTATCTTAGTCATGGAAAAACTCTCACAGAGATGGCTAAATAGAATTGCCCATTTAAAGAAAGAGAAATTTTAGATGGGAAGTCCTCTAATGTCATTTAGCTATCTATCCCTTTGCAGCTGTGGTATAATATTCCTATGTTCCCTCTAGATGAGATTTAGATCATTCAAATCGCACTTCTAAAGTCTTTTTCATACCTGACAGACCTTGAAACATGAGAATATATCTTTGTTTTAATTAGATATTTTCTCAGTTTTGTTCTTTCACTTCTAGGTTGAATTTTAGAATAATGTCAAATTAATATTTCTTATCAAAATAGGAAGAGGATCATTTTTTTTCTGTTGCAAACTGTGAATATTATTCGGACAGAGAAAATTAAGCTTTAATGACTTGCAGGACACCTTGATGTGTTAAGTATGACACTCCTACAAGAAAAAAAAAGCAGTTCTGGGTAATTGGCTTCTTTCTACAAATTCATGTGTTAGAAGTCCAGTAAAATTTCATATAAATAAATGCAGTACTTTGAAATTTCTGCCACAGAGAAACCCAGCAATGTTTTCTGGAATGGGAAGAGAGGAGTCATACTTCTATGCCTTTTTCAAGGAGAAGGGGACTATCCAGTCACTGCTTCAGAAAAAGAAAAAATCATGTTTAAGCCTAGATGGAGAACACATGTACTAAAATTTATCTAGGAAATCAGGTTGCCTGAACTGGGTTTTTAGAGCATTGAATTTCATTCCACACCACAAGGACTGAGGACATCAAATCACTGAACTGATCTATATAGGAGAATGCAGAACAATTTCAGCAATAATTGCTGTTCTGGAAGGGAAAAAATATGGTTTTTAAAGCTGTTTATCTCTCATATCACTATTTAGGCAGTATAGATCAGAAGACTAAAAGTACAGCATCTCAGGGAGAATTATATCTCTTTAGTACAAGGTAGAAACATTTAAAAATCAATTTAAAAGTAGGGGAACAGTGCTGGTAATGAACAGAGTTCTTTTTATAAGAAAGACCACCTGGTGGTGAGAAAAATGGTATTGTATTTTATGTATACAATTTTCCTGTGGGAATATATCTAGAACTCTTTCAAAATCAAGAAATAGAGTATGTGGTGGGAATTCAGATACGTGTTCAAGAGGAGCTCTTATCCAGGAAAAGTCTTTTTTATATTTTTCAAATAAAATGAAATTTTTAAACTCTTGAAATTCTTATTGAATCATGACCATTTTCTCAACATATTTTTATTTCCCTCTTGATTAATTTCATACCTCTCTGAAATGATATAGACATGGGTGAAATTCTTCTGCCTTTATTTATATATAAAATGAGAGCATCCCATGTTTCAAAGATATTTATTATTCATTTCATCGTAAGATAAAAGCAAATAATCTCACCCTATCCCACAGGAAATTTTCAAGACATATACATCTATCATGCATTATATGTTAGGTGCAGATATGTTTGGTTTGCTTATTACATTTAGGATTTTGTTTTAAAATAGCTAAAAAGCTTAAAAATTATTAAATTAATAAAAGAGGAGGCTTTGGGACTTTTTAAAAAAATCATTACTTAGGACATACCATGCATATGCAGGAAATTTCACTATTTATCTTTACACTGCAAACCACTCAAGTTCAAGTATTAGAGATAAGAATAAATAAACAAATTTAAAATAAAATCCCATGTTTCACTGAAGTTTTATTACCCTAGGCTTGGAGTTATCTCAGATGCCAGACAGCTGTATTTCAAATATTCACACAATTTGCCATATAGAAACAGTATTCTTGTCCAATTATTCTTCCTCAAACTTAAGGTTTGTAGACCTCCATAAAATCGAGCCAAATCTAATAGTTATGTTTCTAAATAAATGAAAGAGTTGCAATCCAACTATTTTTTAGTATATACTATTTTTAAGGATATCTTCTCAAGATATAAGCTGAGAAGGATAAAGTCAAGATTAATTTCCAAACATTCATGCACATTTCTGTGCCAATATTTCAACACTTCAATCATGCTAAAACTTTACAAAATTTAATCTAAACTTGTAACTTTATCGAATAAAGTAGCACATGTAATTTTTACTTTAGTTAATTATTCAGATTGTGAGATTTTTTTTTGTATGTACTTGTATAAAAGTGTGCTTACATCTCCGCACTATAAATATGTCAAAATGGGACTTGTTTTATTAAATTTATATATTTTACAATGGTATCATCTGTCCTTTATACATGTCTTCCCATTTCTGTGTATGGTATGAAAGTATGAAGAATATCCATTATAAAAGAGCATGTAGTTTTTCAGAGTTTGGTGAATGCAGAGAAAACCCTCTTATTATAGCCAGGTTGACACTTTGAGGTTCACTGAGCGGAAAATTTTGTTCTCTTCTGTTCTGTGATGTCTGAAAAGCAAATTCTGATTTACTTGGTCTGTATGTGAACTTATAAAATGAACAGAAGATAAAATACTGTAAAATACAATCAGGTACCGAAGCCTTTGTTCAACAAAGCCAGAAAGGCTTTTTAAAGAATTGTTTTGCTAATATTTTTCAGCAAAGCAAAATAGCCTTTCAGTGAAGAAATTTTTCTGTTTAAAACTTTAGTAGGACTTTAGGCATCAAAGTTTACTATTTTCAAATGGTATCAAAATGTCTATTTTCTAAAATAGTTTATTATTTTCAAAATGGTATCAAAGCTATGGCAAATGATGCTAGGACATCCAATAACTACAGTCTTTTGCTTTTAGCCCAGGTGAATCTAATGTTTCTCTTTTGATCTCTCTCAGTTGTTTCTCTTCTTCCAACCAACACATGTTGCCATCCATATGTAGAAGCCAGTTGCTGGCCCTGAAGATTTACTAATGTGCTTGCTGTTCTCTTCATTGCTCTCCCCTGGGTTGTGATATGACAGGTACCTGAGACAGATCTAAACAACTTATGTTGTTTAGAGCCATCTCATGGCTGGGAAGGAGCTTTAAAAAAATTCCCTGTACCTTTTCCCTCCTTTATTCACACTCTATAGTGAGATGCTAGTTACTTCTTACTTGCTTTCAGTCCTGGTAGAGAAGGAGAGTGCTGGAAATATAACTAGAAGTCCTGCTTGTGAGATTTCAAACCCAATTCCCAGAGCAGAAGGCTTAGATAGTGTCTGGTGTCCATCTGAAATTAAATTAACCTCATAAACTTTTGGATAGTTTTGGTTATTGTGAATATATTTGTGCTGCCATCAACCAGTTAATGTCCTACTTAAACAAAGTTTACTTAATAAAAGAAGGCTCTAATTATATACAGCTGTACACTATCATTATTTTTGTACAGAGCTTTTTGCATACAGGAAGATATAAAGAAAATGAACAAGACATGACCTAAGACAATGCATAACTGTTTCCTTAGTTCCAAAAAATGCATTTATTGATTTTGTTTTCACATGGTCAGAATAATACAAACATTTGTCAGCTGTATCCTTTAGCACTCAGACCATGCCGAGCTATTAAAAGTTACCCTTATAGATCCCACCACAAATAAAATGCTGTTGCAATACATACCATTACGTCCCTTCTTCAGATATACAAATAAATATAGTCTTCACAGAGTAGTGTTAGCAGTGTTAGAATACTTCAGTTGTCATTGGTAGCAATAGGCATGATAATACTTTCGGGATGAATTATGTATTAATTGTTTTGTTGAAAAATGGAGAGGAACTTTATTTATGGCTAGGTTTCTCTAAAAGGGTTACAAGGGTTGCTCTTCTATTGTGCACACCAGGTTTTCAAATCAATATTTATACATTTTCTGCAATGCTAATGCAACCCTATCCATTTGTTAAAATAAACAATAAAACCTGACCTATTTACAGTGCTCTATATGTGCTATACCAGATACTCTATGAACATCACTGTAGAGAATTAACACTATGGTTTCAGTGGTGTAATTTATCAACTATGCAATCAGAAAATTTAAGATCTTGTTCTTGGTGCTTTCATGTATGTAGCTGTCCAAAATGATGTGGAGGTCTGTGTGAGAAAGGATTACAGGACTGCACAAGTTTACACCAAAATTTGGAAACGTATTGGAAACTTGAAAACCTGGACTTAGGTTCAAGGATCAGGCCACTTTCTGCTAATGCCCAGAAAAAGTAGCCCTTTTGAATCTAAATTTATACATTCTGAAGATATAATTCATGTCTCTGAGAATATATCTCCATTCTAAATTGCTAGATTTCTTAATACTCTTCCCATCACTCCTCAACTTTGACCCTGCAGAATCACTACCTACTGAAAGGAGAGGGGGTTTTAGCCCACATGGCTCATTCATCTTTAAATCTTTTCTTCGATCTTCTTTCCTTTTTAAAACCAGGAGTGCTGACAACTGCACTGAGTGTTAGCTGAGTGAGTAGCCTTAATTTATCTTATTAGAATCTGAGCCCCAACCACCAACCTCATTTCACCTCAGACCCTTTCCCCACATTTATTAAAAATGACTTATGTTCCTCTCAGATAATTTGCATAGAAGAGACATGTCAAGTGCTTAAGTGCGATGGATCCTGAATTCAATAAACCCATATCAAAATGTTCACTATCTCATAACATTAAAAATTAATTTTAGATATATAATGAGAAAAGTCCTTATATTATAAATAAGAACTCTAAGTAGTTAAATTGAGAAATTTCATTTTACACAATGTGAGACTATATAGGTGCATAATACTGATATTTACTGATTCTTCTGTCATGTTTTGGTGCAAGATAAGAGAAATTGCACTGACCACAACTAAATCTGGAGCAGATTTTGATTTATATATTTGTAATAATAAATTCAATGTTTGAGAATTTTTTACCAGGACCACTTACAACTTTAAAAACAGGTACATAATTGTCTCTTAGGCCATGCATTTAGTAACTCCTTATACTTAAATTATGCTTAAATATGTAATTTTTTAAAAAAATTCTGTTTAATTTTGCACAATTAGAACCTATACAGACATATTCCTTTTTGTTAAAGTTAATGGAAGTCTCACTTCAACATGTAGCATTGGTTTATATTCTCCAGGGATTTTCTTTAAGGAAGGTAAAACTGGCAACTGAAACATGCTCATTACAATCATTACATTACAAATATTAGAATCCAAAAGTAAGTGTTTCTGGTCAAAAAATATCTTTATGATAGGCAAGACTCAGCTTCATCCTACTTTAGTTCCTGCAAGTTGTTCTAAGGTAGTTCTGCTGTATTCTACAGTCAGCAGAGAAATCAAATGGATATGACTGGACAGAGCTTCATCTTTCATAATATCAGTGCCAAAGTTACATGGGCAGATTGCCCTTCAGATACTTGAGTCTCCCCACTGACTATCAAAGAGCACATACAGATGTTTTATACTGATTATATCAGCTTAAAACAACTAAAACTAGGTGATGAATCCAGCCCTAAACCACTTGAATATTGAAACCACTCTGGAGTTTTAGGCTCTTAGTATTCCAACAGAAGAATTTTGGTCCCTGTCACTGTCAGAAGAATGGACTAAAGATGACTTGTCAAACATACATTATTTCCATTATAATAGTCAAAGTCTATAAGTACAGACTTGACTGATCCCATCTATAGAGCAAGTTTAGCTCTAGGGTGAGCATGCAGATCTCCCTGAAATTCTAGAAGAAGCTGCTCCAGCTGAAGAATGACAAGAAGCAGCCCCAGTTCTGCAATAGCACCATCTTTTATCAGCTTTTTTACTGCTAAACCAGTAGCAGACTTACAAAGGCAGATTCAAGATAAGACTGATACTGAAGGAGCAATCTTGCTTACAGATATTGAACATCCCTATTCCTTTGATAAACAAAAGTCAGTAATAAAGATTTGATTAAAAGAGCTTTTATGTGTACATAGCCATAGTTTCCCTTGTAAATGAATGAAAAATTGTTTTCTTCTTGAATATTAAATATGAGGAAACTACTACTTGAGGAAAAAACACAATCCTCGAACATAAGCACCTTTGTTGCCAATATTTTGAAAGTATGGGGCAAATAACAACAAAAACACATTTTAATAGTCTCTTTAATTCTCATTGCTCTTGTCAGTTTTACCTCTTTTTTTTTTTTTTTCAAGATAGCATTCAATCTTCTGGCTGGAGTTAAATTTAAAGACGCATTTGAGATTAATTATTAGGAAAGTAAAGTGCTTAACTTTTTTTGAACTGATTGTTGATAAAACCTTTCAATATCACTTAGTGTGCACTCTAAACACTCGATGGGCAAAAGATACAAGTGGTCCCTCACTATAATGAGAAGAGGCTGCCTGTGCTCTGCAGTTGCTGTCCCACAGCCTACAGTTGACAAGATCCCTGTGTTATCTGTTCTGCAAGTGGAGCACTCATACTTATCGTTGCAGGAGCTATCACTGTTACTTTTACCCATATCATATTTAAGGAGACTGCTTAAGCTGTCCACTTCTTCCTCCAATTCAAATGTGACGTTAAACGTGGATGTCTGTGTTCACAATTGACACAGCTGAAATAAAGGAGGAGAAGTTATTTGTAGTGTTTTCCAACAGAACCATTTTGTGATTTCCTGGGCAGTAATAACGTCATCAGATTTTGCACTCTTATTTCTAGATATACATATATATTATGTATACACATATACATATGTCATTAGCCACATTTGGAGCTGACCATCATGAAAAAAAAAAGAAAACAGCCCTAAAAGTATGTACATGAAAGGTGGAGGAAAATAATCACAAGAGTACTCAGCAGTCTTTACACTTAGTAATAGCAAATGGAATTACACTAGTTAAGATACATTTAATAATAACATTCTCAGAGTAGTTTCAGAAAAGAACAGAATAAGGGTGAATGAAAGGGTAGGGCTGTCTGTGTTATTCAGGACTTTCTATTACATTTACAGTCCTTGCTGGTCTTTTCCTACCATTTGAATTAACACAGAAATACAGATGTGTCTAGGCAAATGAAATTATGTATAAAACAATCTCAAAAAGGAAATACTCTGTCTCTTACAGTTTCTCTAAAGGCACTTGTAAAGCACACTTATCTAAAACGCTATTTAACCATCTGAAATATGTTTTAATCAATGGAATTGCTCAAAAATTAGAAAACTGGCAAATCATTCTGTGTAAGTCTAGAGAGTTCATAATTTGTGCTTTATTTGATAACTTCTTGAAAAATATTGAATGTATAAATAGTTTAGTTTCTATCATTAATCAGTATTCCAAGTGCCTTTTGAGGATTGTTGCCCTTCTTGTTTTCCTTGTCTTTTTCTTCTACCTTACCTTCCTCCCTCTACTTCTGTGAAGTGTTTTTTGTTTCTTTAATATGTTTTGTCATGTAGAAAATGGAAAATCTTTGTTTCTTCGCAAGCCAGAAGGGTCAAAATAATGTGAAACCAAAAGAAAAAAACCAAAGCAAAACAAAACAAAAAAGAACATTTAATTCCTCTAAAATAGAAAAGCCTCAAAAATTTATGATTGGGCCAAATGTCTGTTTTTTTAAGTACCTATACATTTTTCTCTTCAGTCAATGAACATGATTTTTTAGACATTATTCCACTTTTTGGTAAGAATTTTGATACCATATCAAAATTGATAGCTTAAAGTATGAAAAGAAATAAATTCCCTGGTCAATTATCTTCAATTTGAGAATTGTATCATATTGCTTACACACATGAATGGAAAGCTGACAACTGAAAACTGTAAATACCTTTGTGTAGATTAACTTGAAATTAGCATTGACCATGCATTTGATCTCAAAACAGGCAGTTCAAAAAATTTATTCAGTTTTCCTCTGGAGATGTGAAGTGCAATGCAGTCCGCCTTATGTACAGAGAAGAAAGTGCAGGGAGCCAAGCACAGGTGGGTTTTATGGTTAGAAAAACCAGCAGGAAACCAGCACATGGACCACTCTGCAAGGCTCAGGCTGCCTGTGCTGTGCCACCTCTGCCCTGGGTACCCCAGCAAGGGCAGGCCTATGGCCACAGCTGTGCCCATGGCAAGCTCCCCAGGGCTCTTCAAGGGATTTTAAGTTGATGTTGCCTTTTGGCACTGACTGTACAGCTATCTAAAATCCCTCAGCTTTGGAAGAGGGACACATCACCCAGGATGGTTGGCTGTGCCTATTCCCCATCTCCCTCTCCATCCTGCTCTGCAGCGCAGTGCTAACCCTTGCGGTGGTGTGGAGGAGCAGGTGGCAGCGATCTAATGCCTTGCTATGGAGCCACATGGACACATTTTTCCTGCATGCAGACACCCCAGGGTCCCCTGCCTTTAGCACAGGCCCATCTGCTGCTCTCTGCTGCACATGGCCTAGAGGATACTAGTGCTCAAAAAAAAGGGCAGTAACACTGTGGCATACATACCTGGGAGCAAAGCATCAGCTGACATAAAGTTGCAGGGGCTGTGTTCTTTCTCAAAAATTTCAGTGTCTGTCCCAGGTTATGAAATTGGTTTTGAACTATGCTAGAATTGAAGGATTTAAAATTATTATTTAATTTATAGTTTGATGATTTTCCTGAAAATGTGCTGTATATTCAAGCATTATGATGTTCTCTTTGAAGCTTCTGTTTTGGAACAAATTTGGATACAAACTCTGTATTTTTCTCTTTCTGCAGATGACTAAACTGGAACACAGAGGAGAAATCTACCAGGCATGCTTCAAATGTGGTACTATAAACATAGAAAAACTAAATTTCAGCTAATACATTATAATAATATGTTATTTTGATCAGTTTAGGCTTAAATAAATCAAGACAGAAAACAAAGAGCACTGTTTAAATTAACCTCTACTACTGTGGGTCATGATCCTACACTTGTGAAGTTTAAGACTGACTTTAGCTAGCCTTGGATTGCTTTTCAGAAAACTATCTGTTTGTGAAGCCTTCATCTCCTTAACCATATCAACAATCTCCTAAGAACAAATATGTGGGAAGAATCACTCTCTGCCGCTTGTGAAAAGACAAAATTTGTGTGTGTTGATACGTGAATGGGAAAGTACCAAATTCAATACAATTTCAGCAAATAGAAATGACATCTGTCTGCTTTCCTGACTTTTTTTGATAATACTAAGCTAAGCAAATGACACTCCTCTAGAAGTTCTGAAGGTCAAAGACTCACCCTTGATGTCATATATCATGTAGAAGAAAATGTGGAATTGGCAACCATATACTGAGTATTAAATTTCCCATAAGAGGAAACTTTCAGCTGATCTGTTGCTATGTCTTTAATTAATATTTTTTCATTTCTTTAATTTAGAAATTTATTTCATTTGAGATATTATTTTCTTTCTTTCTTTCTTTCTTTCTTTCTTTCTTTCTTTCTTTCTTTCTTTCTTTCTTTCTTTCTTTCTTTCTTTCTTTCTTTCTTTCTTTCTTTCTTTCTTTCTTTCTTTCTTTCTTTCTTTCTTTCTTTCTTTCTTTCTTTCTTTCTTTCTTTCTTTCTTTCTTTCTTTCTTTCTTTCTTTCTTTCTTTCTTTCTTTCTTTCTTTCTTTCTTTCTTTCTTTCTTTCTTTCTTTCTTTCTCTTTCTTTCTTTCTTTCTTTCTTTCTTTCTCTCTCTCTTTCTTTTTCTTTTCTTTCTTTTTCTTTTCTTTCTTTTCTTTCTTTCTCCATCTCTCATTCATTTTCTTGTTTTTTCATTTTCTCATTCTTTGTCTTTTTTGTCTCTTTGTCTCTTCCTCTCTTTCTCTCTCTCTTTCTTTTTCTCTCTTTCTCTTTCCCTCTCTTTCTTTCTTCTTCTTTTTTTCTCTTTCCATTGGAGGAATAATTGCAGTTCTTTTCAAATCTCCTAGGAAATTTTTCAGCTATGTAAAGTTATAACAAGATGTGACATCCAGTCCTAGCTAATCAGTGTTCAACACAGACCGACTACTGCAGTGCAGGGGGTGGCACTTTCAATTTGCCCATGACACTGACCAGGTTTTTAAGGAATAGTGAGTGAAGGGAGAAAATAGCATAAAAATGCTTAAATTTTTATAGAAAAGGTATAACTTTGTAAGAAAGCACTATCATAAATTCAAAAAAAAGTATATCTTAATGATACACTTAGAGTAAATCATTTGCCTTGAGAGACAGGAGGTCTCTGGTGACCTGTATGGCAGCCACAAGAGACTACCAGGCTAGCTACTTTCAGCTAAATGTACTCTCATATTAATATTTTAAAATGCCATAATGCCTCTCTGAAAACCTCAGAGGACAGATACATCAATTTGCGAGGTCTTCACTCCAGGAAATAGAAACAGGGATAATCTGCCATTAAAAGAAATAGTTCATTATGTCTGCTTCTTGGGAGCACATAAACTATGTCCCTCACATACTTATGTTGCAAATCCTCACTTTAATGTGAAGGGAAACACCATGCCCCAGAGCTTTATTGTCCCACTGTTTATTAGTACAAAAAGGTTTCTTGTGGTATGAAATCTTAAGCTTGTTGCAGTAATCAATCAGCTTCAAAGAGTCTCTTCCCTAAGCCAGAGTCATTACAAATAAATCAATTAAACATAAAGTTTCTATTTTCAGGAGGATCACAGTACAGAAAACCAGAACTGCATCAGTGCACCATAGTTAAAGGGATTTTACTAGATTTAGCTCTCTCTATTTTTTTTCTTTTTTTTTCTGTTTGTTTGTTTTGTTTTGTTTTGCTGCAAAGAGAAAGAGATTTATTTTTTATTCCAGCTAAATCTAGAGTATTCCCCTCTTTAGTGCCTATTTCAACGTGGGAGATTTATATATTTATGAGAAAAATAAAAACTACCTAATTTATCTAGATATAGAAAGGAACAAGAAATTAATTTGCATTCTTTGGCTATTAAGGACAGAAAATCAGAAAGGAATGAAATGAAATGAAATGAAATGAAATGAAAAGAAATGAAATGAAATGAAATGAAATGTGTGAATGAAAAAAAAAATATATTTTACTGGTTTATCTCCTGGAGGAGGTACCAGATATTAGGACATATATGAATTTTTTTTATCCTTGAGGATTTTTGGTTTATTGATGTTCAAATATGTTCCTGAGATTTCCAATAGCATGAAACAAAAATCAACAGGGACACAAATATTCTATTCTATTCTATTCTATTTCTATTCTATTCTATTCTATTCTATTCTATTCTATTCTATTCTATTCTATTCTATTCTATTCTATTCTATTCTATTCTATTCTATTCTATTCTATTCTATTCTATTCTATTCTATTCTATTCTATTCTATTCTATTCTATTCTATTCTATTCTATTTACCAGTTTAATAATACCATCCCCTTTCTTCAGGGTGTAAACTGGCTGCTCACTAAAATGTTTTGATTAGCTGAATTTTAATTTTCTGGGAAAAGGATGGGTGTGTGGCTCTTCAAAAACACATACATACCTGTTATGTCAATGATATGTCAAAGAGGGAGCCTTTTCTGTCTTGATATGGGAGGTGATGTTCTCATCCTGAGATACATGATGATCTTAAGTTTCAAATTTCTTACGGTTGTATACTGACTGCTAATTGCAAAATAATTTGGATGTATATTCTACATGTCAGTGTGTTGAGGAAAAAAGGTGGCTTTAAATGAAATAGAGCTGCTGCCTTTGAGCTGCTTCTGCTGTGCAGGTTGGAAGCTATGCTTAAAGGATTCAGAAAAAGCAGAGAGAGGACAGCCTTTGATGGAAACACTCCCCTGCATAAATACAGCCAGTTGCTACTTCTGAGAAGCAGCTATCCTGAGGATAAAGCAGATGACTGGTCATACATGGCTGCTGTGCATAGTCTTGTGCTTCTGTGTACACAACCTGAGGTTTAATAAGTAGGGCCTCAGGTCTGATTTATAACAACTATTAGTGATTACAATAGAACAGTGCTCCAAAATCTTGCCAGATTTTGGATTTTCAGAAAGCCAAAAAAGGCTTTCTGAATCAGATATTTAAATAAATTGATCATTTTTGTTTGACTTGCAGTTTAGACTAGGTTTTGGCAGTTATCTCCATGAACAAATTAAAAAGTATATTTTGTTTTGGATCAGCTCAAACAAAATTGCCATGTTTATTTACTGTGCTGATGTCAAACATTTTGTTCTGGTAAACCAGTCAGCTGTACTTTTCTGAGCACCTAGTATTGAGGAAATTTTGACCTGAACTTAGAGGCTGAGTTCCTTGAAGAACATATCTTCCACTGCAAAAAGCAACTTTCTCCTGAAAAATGATGCATTATCAGGTCCAATACTCCTGGTGCAACATAGAAGACAGCTCTTGACTTGGCGGAACGGAAAAACTAATTCAATTGCAGGGTTTATTTGTGGCCCTTAAGATGGTTTCCTAGTTTTGAACAATTATCACCCTTACCTTACAAAGGTAATTTCTAAACCTACATAAATCTGAACAATTTTATAGCAGTGTTTTCACTTGCTATAAGTGGAGCTCAGGAAGTCTATGTTCATCAGTCAAACCATTTAGTTAATTCCAAATGCTACGTAGAATAAATCAGTATTAGACAAGCAGCTACCAAAGTTCTTAATTTTTTACTTTGTTTCCAAGCAAGGTAATCTCCATATGCATTGGATTCCGCCTGTAGTAAAATGAAAACTCAGGCTAGCAGTATCACCTGGATATTAGACACAAACAGTGTTTGTGGAATTCTTGTCTTTTTATCCACACAGACATATTTCAGGGATCTACTCCAAATAAATTCTAAGAATACACAGTCTTTCAGAGAGGGGGTACTATTTAGATAGTGTAGCTATAATCTTGCAAATATTTTCAGTAAGGATAAAAATCCTGTGTGGAAAGCAAATAAATCTATTTCTTATCTTCTTTTGCCCTGATGGACATTTGTTGGAGAAAATCAGTATAGTTCTAATGATAGAGCTCAGCATCCGTGCAGAATTCAGTACCAAGCAGTACATCAGTACAAACTGCTGCTTAGTCTGCTGGGAAGGAGATTTCCTAGTGGCAGGAAATCAGGCCTGAATGAATGAATTTATATTCTCTGCTCAAATCCCCCACAGAGAATCATGTTCATGCCCTACCATCTTACATCTTGGTACAAGATTTCCAGAGTGGCTGGGGAGATTCCATCCTTGAAAACTTTAAGCCTGGACTATAAAAAGGCCTAAACATTCTGGCCTGAACTCACTATTGACCATGTTTTAGGCTGCAAATTGTACAACATAGCCTCCCATGGTCCATTCCAGACTGAAAGTTTTTATGATTTTACAGCTCTAGCACCTGCCCTAAAAGAAAAATGAAGACACACAGGGGTATTCCAGGAATTATCAGAGAAGTGGAGTTTCTGACAGAAATTCTACTTTTTATAGTGGTGTTTTGCTGATCCTGGCAAGACATTGGACAAAAAATATTGCTATGAATAAAAAAAAAAAGCTTTGAATTAACACAATCAATCAATCAATTAATTAATCAGTTCTGTAATGATGAAGAGTAGAAACAAAGAAAGATGAGACAACATTTGTGCAAAACATATGTGCCATGTAAAGAGCAAAAAATATTCAATCTTCTTACAGCTACCACAATTTATCAGTTTACCTAGTCATATATCTGTGATTGCACTGCTCGTAAAATGGCAGCGCTGAAAATAGCTGGCCCCAGAGGGCTTTCTAGGCTAGTGATGCCAAAGAATTAATTTGCACTGAGATATGAAATTAAGGTTTTGTTCCAAGGTAAAAGGAGAATAAAATAACATAGTTGTAAATCTGTGTGAAAGGAATCAGCATCACAGCAAAGCTATATTCTTTATGAAAAACAAAATGAGCTAAAAGTGTTTAGCAATATCCACTAGTTCCTTGACACATAATACACTGTGCATATGGTGAAATGTAAAGTGCTCTTCCAGACCCACAAAAGAAACAAAAGTACAGAAAACCCACTTACTATATAACAGTAATACTTCCAGAGGGTTGGCACTAATTCTGTCACTCTGTTCAGAGAAATGGATAAGCATTTTCCTTTGAGTAACCAGATGGTCCTTCTAAGAGAGAAAAAATTTCTTTGAATTAATAGCATACTTGCTCTATTTACTTACTTCTCTGAGATAAGGTTGCATCAGAAGCTCTAATTGCTATAACACACCTGCTCTGATAATAAACAAAACAAGTTAGGGATACAAAGAAAATAGATTTGTGGTCATGTTAGAGGCTTGTTGCCTGCTTTTATCTGAATGCTTGAAAGTCTTCCACAGATGTATCATCTTTGGAATGCTGGATCTTCTGACCCTACCACTATAAAAAATCCTCTCTATGTAGCTGAGTGATAATAGAGAATTTTGTTAATGAATACAAGGTACCATTTTACTTTCAGGGACATGTATTTTATTTATTTATAGGAAACTTTTTATTTGCACCTATAGACTGCACTTAACTGTCACTTTGCTAAAGCTAGGAAAAATAGTATATCTACAACCTGTGGCCTCCTGTTTCCAGAGGTCCGAAGCATACTTTGTACATGTATCTATGAGCTAAGGTTCGTATTTCTAAAATAAATGCTTGCTTCTTCCAGATAATTTTGACATTACTATGAATAATTGTTGATCTTCTGAGAACACTCTGAGAACAGTCTGGTAGATGAGTGTTAATTTAGACAAATTCTAAGCGGAAATTTTTCCCTTCATAGTCATGACAAAACCTCTCTATTTGATGTTTTCAAATCGATAATATATGGTTTTCTCCTAGGTACACTTCCATAAAAGAGAATTTAGTTCTTTATCACTGAATGATAGTATGTTAGAATAAATAACAAATCCTGCAGATCTTGCTTGTGAAGATGGTTATCTCTCTAATTTTGTTCCATACATTATTCCACTTTTGATGATGAGAATTTTATGTGAAAAAAATCCATTGGAGGAGAATCACCCATTGATTTCTGAAATTTTTATATTGACATTGATCAGATTATTAGAAAAATAAAACCTACTTTGCTTAGAAATACTGGGGGGAAAGAATTCACAAGGGCTGTTACTATGATAACCTTTCTATGACTCTTGTAGTTCAGTCATGTACCCCAGTATCTTACTGCACTCCAGAGAGCCATGAATTTCATCCACTTTCTTTTCAAAATGTTTCTGCCTTTTGCTGATTAACTCTGGTACATGGTTTCCATGTGCTTGGCCCATGAACCTCAAAGGAGCTCTGACATTCTTAGAGAGGAAGACAGACAGAGGAGCTAGCACTTGTTATGGTGTCTCAGATGTCCCAGCGTCTGAACTCGCTGCATTCAAGTCAAGGAACACTTGCTGGTAGCTGTTATTCTGTCACCTTGAAGTGTGGTTGACAAAGCAAAACCTGAGCACATAAAACTACTCATTTGTCATATTCAGAATGACGCCTTAAGTTTTAGCTTTCATATTTTCCAGATTCTGTACTGTGTTTGTATATAACTCTGAACTTCATGTGAAGTGTTCGCAAGTTCTTCTCACAGTTTAGTTAGACAAAACAATCCTTTTCCAGCCTGAGAACCAAGCTTGCTTCAGCTTCAAGCCCAAAAAGTATAAACAACAAATTGAGGAGAGCAGTCTGGGAGGATGGGACTTTATAACCTGAAGCTGTTGTTGGACAGTTAACCCCAGTATGGAAATGGACCAAAACTTATACAAGTGTAAAACGTGTGACCTGATGTTCATCTTGGGTGTAGCCTCAGCCTGGCTTTTGTACTGCCCAAGGCATATCCTCTGAAGACCTTTTTAATATATACCTACTTTATTCCTTTAACAATGTCTAGCTTCTATTCTATTTAGCCTCTCAAGGCAATAAGAAAATATTTTTTTAGAAAATGAATAAGTGAAATAAGGGTATTGCAATGACATAAACAAAAATTAGATCAGAAGATCTCTTTTTGCACAGCCTGGCAACAACATTTTTTGTGTTTTAACAAAAGGTCTTAGAAAAGCATCCTAACCAAAGATGCTCTTACAACCAAAACTTTTGCTTGGTTTTCAGGAAATCTGAGACCCATTTAATCTTTCTTTCTGAATTTTTCTTTAAATTCACTGTTTTATTTGGAGACTGGCTTTTAATTAGCATAAGGCTTTTTCCTTCCTGTATTAATGTAAATGTTTTTCTTCCCAGCACACCCCTCCATGGTACTTAAGCAGTTATTAAGTAACTCCCTGTTTATACATAGCATAAAACTTCCCACTATCTGTAGTGTCAATTTGACATTCTTCAGTCTACCATGTGCCTGTTGTGATGTGTATAAACCCACTACAAAAACCAGTAAAGTTAAGCATAATCCAAACTGCTAAACAGGCTAATTTGATATAGTTTATGATTTGCTGCTGACTGAGACCCTACCTACAGACAAATAGTTTGGGGTGACAACTAAAATGGCGTGGTTGTTACTCAAACCATTTTTAAATTGCCACCTTTATTCTGCTAGAATGTAAAGATACACAAAGGAGAAATACATCTGAACTCTGGTTCTTCAAACACAGTAATTGACTTAGGTTTTTTAACTAACATGTTATTAATGCCTTCACACAGGCAGACTCTTCAGCTGCAGGCACCAGAGTACAGCAATTTGTTATCTAAGAAGTAAATAAGAAAGTTTGATTCTTTAGACATTATCTGGGATAAATAGATGCACAACAGGAAAGATCACTAAGGGCCACATTGCTGTGAAACTATATCCTTATGGAATAAAGGGCACTTAGTGTCTGCTGAAGTATCAACATCTGGTGCACAACATGAAGTGGAAGAGGTGGATCATTTGGCTCTGCATTGTGAGCTGCCCTGGCAGCCTTTGGAAAAATAATAGAGATGTTACTAAAATGACTTGTGGCAAGGGGCCAAATGCTGATATTTTTCACACAGCTGGACCTACCACTTAACCCAATGAAGTTCGCATGAATTTCAGTACAGGGCATGAATCTATCTATTTATTATATCTCCATTTTAATAAACTGTTTGACCTTGTACTTTCTAAGCTTTGAATAAAATCTATTTGATTCACTGAAAAGCTAAGCTTGCTACAGACATCTTATGAAGTTTGGTATTATTCAATGCTGTCTTCATTTTGCTGCATATAATGGTGCTATTCTTCTCCATTCATGAATTATGTAGGTCAGTACATACACATGCCAGGAAAACCTTTCTAGCACCCCATACAATCATCTATTTTGTATATGTAATGACTTACGTTATTGTGATTCTCTCAGAAATATTTTTGGGAAATGCTAGAATGTTAAAATGACTATTTTTGTTTGTCTCCTTCTCTATTGTCAAGTGAATTAGTTGTCATGAATGCCACTGTGCAGCGAGAGAAAGAGTAAAATAAAATATGGGGAAAAGTGTGAAACTAGATGCTTGGCCAAAAATAGCTTTCCTATACATAAAGCATATGCTGTGTTATGGTTTGATTTTCCATGTTTATGGGTTTGTATATTCAAGGCTAAGAATTATTGTTCATTGTAAAGATATAAATGGAAAAGCTATTAGAAATCTTCCTGTGCAATGATAAATTAAAAAAAGGAGAGTCACTAACAGTCTATCCTCATCACGTGCTCACTGTTTTTTTCCAAAATCTCTATCATTGTTCATAAGCAATGCTACTGGAAGTCTAGTTCAGACTAAGAATCAAGCATTCCTGGGTTCTGGGATGTTAAAACATTGCTACCAGTGAGATTAAGGCAAAGCTGGGGAACAGTTACTTTCAAAGGTAGAAAAAGTTTTTGGATCATAATTGCTCTTTATCCATGTTTCCAAATTTCAAATTTTCTTTAATTTTGATTATTCACTTCATATCATACACATAATAAGGCCCTGAGAAATTTCCTAAGTACTGGTCTTTTAATTGCCTCTAAAGTGCTTGTTTATCAGGTGAATTAATGGAAGGAGTAGGTTAATATTTGACACTTTTTGTATTAATTAAGGACTAAAAGACAAGATTTTATGTCTTGAGAAAGGGACAGATCTTCTTTAATTTTTTTATGTGTGTTCAAAGAAATAAGGAAGTTTTACAAGCTACTCAGGACCCAAATGTTTTTGTAAGTTTTTCTGTATGTTTTCCTGTAACATAAAAAATTGACAGTGAGGTGGATAAAAGCTTTTTTTTTACTTCAAGACTTATGTAGAAGACTTACAAGTTGATGCATTCTTGTCTGAAACAGATCTCAAACAGCATTAAGCATACATGTTAATATATTTTTAAACATTTGATTTGACGTACCATTCTAGCATTTATTGTGTAGAATTTTTCAGTTTTGAAAACCTACAATCCACTGCTTTAGGAACAAAGCTCTGAAACAAACCTGTGATATATTTGCACACAACAAAAGGCTGTGTGTGAAGGTGTTGCTGGAGCATTGTTTGCTTGTTTAATCTGACAGCACTAAATATGGAAACTGTAACTAGTCAGATTCATCCTTGTTAGCATGGTTCATGCAGAAAGATTTCCTGGCTGATTGTGACCACCAGAACACACTTTGTGATGCTATTATCAGCTATCAGTCATTATCAGCTTTCAAGCCATTATGTACAGTTAAATAGAGACACAGCCTATCATCTAAACCTGCAGTCCAGAGAAGTTTGGAAATTCTGTTTTTTACCAATTATTGTAACAAAGAAGTAGATCACCTTTTCAGTCTATTCCATTAAAATCACTCTTAACACTTGTTAAACAGGTACTGACCATATGAGACAAACACAGGTGACAGAAGAAGAAAAGAACATTCATTTTCTTGTTCAAACCTAGAGGGTTCAACCGTCTCCCTACTCTTCTCTCTACTTACCTGTATAAAAAAAGTGCTTTTTAGATATAAGCCTAAATATACAATATGAAAAGCTCAGACTCTGAACCTTATAGTTTGTTTAGATATGCAAATTTTCAATAACTTTATATGCAAAACATACTTGCAACTTTTTACTAATTCTTCTTTGAGTGATAACAGCATTCAAATATTTATGATCTCATTTTGTTGGATACAGAATTCTCCAGTCTGGTATGTAAAGTGTCCTATGATATATACTCGTTCTTTTGAGCACTAAATTGGTTTTTCTAAGTCAAAACATGCAGGGAGGTTCACCACATCTTTAAATGTCTGAAACTATTGTTTTATTAGTCAAAGTGGTTTTACTTGGTTTTAGTATATAATTTAATTATCAGGGGTCACCCGGGAATCCAAAACTGGTCATTAGCCACTTTCACATGAGTCTGTACACCCACAGGATATAACATGCAGCCTCTGTCAGGATTGAATCACAGACCTCTCTCTCCTTCTGTCTTTTACACTTTAAAATTTCAGAAAATCACCATTGGAACCTTTTCCTTCATGCTTTCATACCTGTCATATTCCATCAAGGTCACTTTTAAAGGCAGCTGTGCTCTACTGAAAATCAAAGCAGAATCTGGACTGGTGGTGGAGAGACTGCCAGTTTCTTAGAAAAGCCAGACTAATCTGTCTCTGCATGAAAAAGATTATAAGTGCATCTAGTTATTTTATTGTTTCACAGTTAAAGCTCTGTGTGACTGTAAATAAACAGACACATGCTTTGGCAAATACATTTATATTTAGATCATGGAAAAAAGGAATATTCTGTGAACAAACACAATTGTTTAGCAGAACAGAAATCTCTTAAAATACTATGAACATGACCTTTTAGTGTGGTTTATTGTTTATAAAATGTGCTGAATGTAGGAACATCTTGGATACTCAGTCCCTAACTGAGTATTTGAAGCAACTAATAATATAAAGCAGCTATAGGTCTATAGGTATGACACAACTGAAATATGGGGAGTGTTTATGTTACATTTAGTCATCTAAGACAATTAGGAAAATTTATTTCTCAAAATAACACTGGAAAAAGAAATGTCTAACATTGACTTTGATGCCTCTAATGGACCATCCTGTGTGGTTTTCTGTCCTTTGAACAAAATGGTGCTTTAGTTTAGATATCTGTAAGTTATATTTAAAAGTTAAGTATGGGGTTTTATTAGAAATTTGCCTAAGTCCAGTTAATGTCTTCCCTATGAAGTTGTGACATTTTATGGTTCTACACTTAGGCTTTTCTTTTCAAGGGCATTCTCTCTCATGGTGATGATGAAGCATTCCTATTTCTGGAAAGAAAAATAATACTAGTCTAGTAACAACAAGAAAAATGGTGCTTCTAGAAATACTTCTCATTTTGGTTTCCTTATCTATAGAATTTCACCTTGATATTTGAGCCTGTTTTCTTGCATCATTTTTTGTGAAATAACACACTATTCCTTAATTTCTTTTCCACTTATGTAGGCAATTGTTCACTATAATTAGTTTATAATTCAGCTTCAGCTGAATAAAAAATTTTTGGCTCATACTTAGTATCACAGCAAACAGGGATAATTGCTCCTTTTTCATTTGCTGGCTCAGCTGAGCTTGCCTCTCACAGTTTCTTTTTTTCCAGCATTCTGACATTATGAGCCTCTCTTTAATCGTCTCTGAGGTAGATTGGATGCTCTTTCCTCAAAGGAGGAGTCAGAAAAGGAAAAGGTCTCTGAGACCATTTTAGCAGGAGTTTTTACTCTCTACTTGCAACGCCCCATTTTGCAAGTGATGTACTTTTCTTCTTTTTATTTTTTTCTTTCTCTCTCTCTCTCCTCTTTTTGAGTGGAAGTGGTGCTTGTTTTTACCTTCATCAACCAGTTGCAAGGGAGCAGCCCTGTTAAAAAGGAGACTCCTATGACAGTGCCTAGAGTATATCACTGAGTGAAAATTATTAGCCTCTGACATACTGGAGGTCAGTCCAAATGATGTATTAGTCCCCTTGGACTTCAGCTTTATAGGACTATTATTTTAACACAAATTATGAATAAAACTCAATAATTATCTTCCATATTTTTCATGGTGAGGGGTGGTAAGGCAAGATGGGTTATTCAGCTGATTCACTTACAGAAGGCCAACAGAATGGATTCAGAAAAAATTTGTAAGTTATGTGGATCCCTGTCCACAGCTACATTAGAGCAAGAAGGATTTGCATGGTAATCACTGGCAAACTGCACAAATACAGAAAACTGCACATTGGACTTTATTAGGAGGAGTGTAGCTAGCAGAATGAAGGCAGGTGTTTGTGTTCACCATCAGTGAGGCCACCCCTGGAATAACGAGTCTATTGAACTACTGGTTCAATAACTGTTTTGAAAAATGGAAAGATTTCGGGAGAGAGAAGCCAGGCCTGTAGAGGAAGGGGTTTAGGCCACTGGGCTTCCTAGTCTGGTGAAGAGAAGACTCAGGAGACAGCTAAGAGCATTTTACTGTTACCCAGAAGCTATTCCTCTAGAGAAAAACAGTAAGAAGAATGATGGATTTTTCACTAAGAAATTTACCTAGGAAAATCATGAAGTCTCTTTAGAATAATGAAGAATAATATTTTAGAAAATAATGAAAAACCTCATGTTTTTTTGAGATTCATATGGTGAAAATTATTGTAATCCTGCTCCACACAGGAGTCTGGACCTTCAGAGGTTCTTTTCAAGTAAAGTTTATATGCATACATGGTAATTGTTTGTCTTGGTTCTAGAAGACAGGTGTCTGCTAGGGAGAGCAGGAGCCTCCCTTGGGATGAAAGAATGTAGACCCCCTCCCTCCGAATTATTATAATTTTGAAATCAAGGGGGCTTTCAGGCAGAGATCTGGGGATAGGAATAACAGCTCTTTACTAGTATAACCAGGTAAACAAACAAACAATAACTACAGCAATAACAAGAAAACAGAACCAGGGACCCCGGGACAGCTTTCTCGGCTGAGACGGGATGGAGGAGAGGCTTTGTTTTCACAAACCCCTCGGGCAGTCAGTCCCGGTGCTCCTGCAGGGCTCTGAGGAACACTCAGCTGGAACAGCAGGGACGAGCTGAGATCCTGGGCTGGTGGATGAGGTGGATCAGCAGCTCCACGGCGATGCCTGGCAGGACAGGGGGTGCGAGGCCACCAACCAAGAGGGGAGAAGGAGATGAAGCAGCTCCGCGACCCAGCGCACCAACGTCCTTCCCCGAAGCCGAGGAAAAAGCCAGCTAAAAACTGTCCCCACCCTCCTTTTTCTGCCCCCTTCCCCCCCCACCCTGGGCCCGGCCACTCTTTGTCCTTTGTGAGCACCCCTAAGTACCGGTAGTTAGGTTGTCCCAGCACATAATGGGTAAAAATTCCCACCTAACCCTCAACATTGTTTTACTAATATTTGGAAATCCATTAGACTACATAAACCACTCTACATCACCATGAACAGTGAAGTGAAGTGTCAGGCAATAATGTAGAACTGCTCTAAATGGGGAATGTGCATCCATGAAAGTATCAGTTTTTGTGGGGAAATGTAGAAATGTGCATGTATCAGTCCACTTAACTCACTGGTAAATCTGCCTCCAAATTTTTAATATTTTAAGGACAATGAATACCAGGACTTTGACAAATTGTCATTGCTTCTTCAGCAATTCAGAAGAATGGTGTTGTTACATACAATATGTATGTAAGAGAATGAATTTCTCTTGTAGAAATATTTTCAGATTAAAAGCTAATTCACACCACAAATGAACCATAATTTACTTAAATAATTTGGATGGTTCAAAAACTGTGACTAATTTTTTTCTTTTTTTCATTAATACAAGCTCAGTTTTCAGTTCTCAGTCACCTGAATTTACATATGTGAAAAATTCTCAAAGAATAAGACAGAACCATTCATATTTGTAAGCATGTATATGATCTGGGCCTAATGGATATGGACAGGTAGGCACAAGTGATGATGCAAAATTTTAGCTTTTATAATGTCAACCAACCTTTTACCATGATTTGGCATACAAAGGATACTACGCAAAAACAACTGCAAATAGAAAAATGTGACAACGTGTAGTAAGATTTCTATGTCAAAACAACATCAAAACATTCAGAGGAGCCATTTATGATGTCAATAAAAGAACTACAGTGCTAATAATTCGTATTACTTCTCCTTTCCTTACTTAATTATTTGTGTGCTTTAAAGGAAAACAGCTTTCTCAATAGATGGTACTGCCTTGGAACAATTTCTGCTGCTGCTCCCTTATAGGTCAAGCATCTGTAAGACACATATGCATATTTTTGAAATGAAGTTTAAATCTGTGAAATTCTAGCTGTGACAACTCACGTTATCTTCTGAAAATCATAGGGTAACAAGAAAGAGTTTCTTTAAAATATGTGCTGTATTAGAAGCTTACTTTTATTTTGAACCAAGAATCAAAGCCTCCAGGAAGAATCTCAAGGAAAAACCTGAGTCACACGACAGATGTGAAAATGCTGTTGTAATTTAAGACAATAAAATATTTCTCAGTCAGTCTTTGTATCAGACTGAATATCCTGATGCATAATATTCCATTTTTAATTCTATTTTCATAGATACAAGTTTTAATCTTTTTTAACTACTATTTGACATAGTTAAACACAATATAGAAGACGGTGATGCTTTCAAACAGTCGCCACAGTCAAGCAAAAGCCTATCAGAAAATTGCCCTTGATTTTACATAAGACTCCAGTATTTCTGAAGTGATATTGTAGTTTTAATTTCTTAGTTTAAAGACAATTAAGATTCAGGATCATTATTATGATGTAGCCCTACAATATTAGATAAAGAATATTCTCTTGAGATTTTGCAGGAGTTGACTTAAGCAAGGAAATCCTAATTGATACTTTTACTGAATGCTTCAGTCATGGTGCTTTGTCTGTATTAGCACGATACTGGGTCAATCAATTTGTAATGGTTAATGTTTTACCAAATGTATTACAATTATTTCACTTCATGAGCAGCAATTCAAATCAGTTACAGAAACTGTAGACTGTAAATCCTAACTGCATCAGAAATGCAATTTTTTTTCATTCAGATAAAGATATTATTGGTTTTTGTGCTTACTATGAACTGGTGAGAAGCAGAAAAAATTAGATCATTTTAGGGTTGTCTTGCTAATAGCATTTGACTAATTGCATTCTGCCTGTCTTTCTTCAGCTATTTCAGATGAATTTTCTTGTCCATATCATCTGGCTTAAATTCCAGTGACTTCCCTAGATGATTCTTCTTTCCTCTTTCCTCACCTCGTTCAGCCATACACAAAGGCAAAAAGCTGAGAGAATAAATGGTCTTGTACCCTGTTCTGAAGGTCAACAGATACAGGATTTGTAAGCCCAGTTGAGAAAAAATTCTGAAGTCAAGAGCTTTGGTAAAGTGTGCAACAGCACTTTAAATTGAACTTTGGCTCTATTTTAACGTATATATAATGGATTCTGTTAAACTACAGTTTTCTGGAAGAGAGTTTTTTTCTCATAAGCAGCATTAGGAGCCTTTATCTTGTATCCTTTTTTTTTTTTTTTAAACACTGCTGTCAGAACCTCTTCAAATTGAAACCCAAATGTTTTTAAAAGGCTGTAGCTTGCAGGTGTTACCATTTGACCATTTTAAAAAGCAGTTCAAAACCCTATGGATACTTAAAATATATTCAATGCAACTACAATCCTGAATTTTTTCTTTCCAAAGATCTTTGTGCTTTTTTTCTTTGTGTCAATTAAAGTATATGTTTATTGTGATTACATTTTGGAACTGGGGAGTTAGAATTTAACTGTGATGTGTAATAGCAACTCCTGAAAGCAACTCTTCATTGGCTTAGTTAATGTAAGTTTCTAGACTGCTTGGATTTCTAATAATTGTATTTCTAATTGCAGCTAATTAAGTTAAAACATTAGTAAGTGATAATGTCAGGATGGATGGAAAGAAGAACACATACTTATCCCATGAATAATCTTACTAAATGAAAACAAACTTCAGTTTATGTGAAGAAAAATTAAAATTATTGCCATTTTTATCTTAAAAATATATTTTTTGTTTTCAGGCACTGAATTTTGACCAAAAAAAAGCATTGGTTTGCCTTTTTAATTATCCATGGAAATGGTATGAAGAGAATGGAAATAATTCTAGTGATATATATGTTTTTAAAAGAATATTTTTTTTCTGTAAAAAATACATGGTTAAGAAACATAGAAATAGTCCAAGGTCAAGAAGCTAGCTCTTATTCTGAAATAGAAACAATCAACAGAGATTTTATTAATATTCTCTCTGAATATCCCTGGCATGTTGTATTTCATTGACTGACTGAGTTATTTAAACTCAATCATCATCACCCTACATATATAATATAGTTATTAACTTAAAAGCAGAAATTCTCACTGAAAAGATTAGCTGTATTATTTTAATCACTGAAACTTATTGTATATTTTTTCAAATGATTTTCCTCAGTGTTTGGCTTATTCCAGTGACTTAAGTTTTGCACATGCCCATAGGAAGAGAAATTAAAGAATTTAAGTGCTTTTCCGCATTAAAAGCATTAGAAATATCAAATAGGGATGCTGATGTGAACTTCTCTCTCATGTATCTGAGCTCCATTACAGAGATTTGTATTTTCGTACTTTTTTTCTTCCTTCCCTCTTCTTTCCCTTTCTTTCATTTTCTCTGTGCCAGATCTATCTCCAGTACTTAAGGTTTTGCCATGCTCCTAGTTCTTTATTTCTCAATATGTTCTTCCCTTTGAATATCCCTCTTGCTTTACACAGTCATCTTTTTCTTTAAATAGCTCACTGAACTGTAACTGTGTAGGAATTGATTGGGAGTACATCAATGGCTCAGTGCTCCACAGGGAACTACTGAGGGCCAAGTTATCACTATGCTCCGACACAGCTGGCTCCTGTTAAGTTGAGTCTGAGATACTGTATAGGTAACATTAAAGTAAGTAAGCAATAAGCAGTACTATGAGACCTTTGCATCTAATGCCTTTTCCTAGTGTAAAGGCAGCACTAGAAAAAAAAAAATATATATATATATATATTGAAACAAGGCAAGAACTACTATAGCTAGTCTAACTGTAACAACTGGGTGAATCACTATATACTGAGAATGCCACTTTGCATCTGGAGGTTGTAAGGCTGTCAGCCAGTCCACACTGTGTGCTGCAGCTTGGCTGTGACCTGCTTGAGTCTGCCTGTGCTGAGGTACCCCTATGGCTGGAAAATCAGTGCAGGATGGAGCGCTCCACCTGCCATGCAAACTCAGATATTGATTCCACTGCCTTCTGCAGACTGGACCACGTGGTTTTGGCAAAACAAATTGGTGAGGGAAAGTCAGGGGCTTTGCAGCATAGTCTATTGTAGTGTAGGGCAGTATGGTGTAGCATGTATAGTCTGGCATGGTGCTAGTGAAGCAAAGTGATGCTCTGTGCCATGTAGCGTGTTATAGTGCAGTATAGAATACTGTGGTGTGATGTGGTCAGCTGTGGTATAGTGTCAAATCACAACTTATGAAATAAAATAGAAAAATATAGCTCTAAACCTGTTCCTCTGTGGTTTCTGTTATCTAATCAGAAACTGGGATGCAGGTGGTAAATCCAGATTTCAATCCACAGATCATGTATGGTTTATAATTTTGTTTCAAGAGACAAAATCACATAAAACTCAGTTCCAGACGTCACCACAAATATCAGTACATATCACATACAGAAATAGTCTTGAGTGGCAAAAAAATTGGATAATTTTAGGTGAGCAGGACAGGTTCTTTTTATTATAGCCATTGTTACACTAATCTAAGGAAGTGGGAAGAATCACAGAACCAGTGGATCACAGAATCATTTAGTTTGGAAAAGACCTCTAAGATCATTGAGTCCAGCCTTTGGCCAATCACCACTTTGTCAACCAGATCATGGTACAAAGTGCCACAAGTTTCTAAAACTCCAGAGATGGTGATTCCATCACCTCCTGTCTGTTCCATTGCCTGACAACCCTTTCTCTGAAGAAATTCTTCCTGATGTCGACCTGAATCTTCTCTGGCACAGCTTGAGGCCAATTTCCTCTGTCCTGCCTCTGGTAGCCTAAGATATGATACCAACCTCCACATGGCTACCATCTGTTGTTCAGGCAGTTTTGGAGATTGATAAAGTCTCCCCTGAGCCTCCTTTTCTCCAGGCTAAACACCCCCAGCTCCCTCAGCTGCTCCTCACAGCACTTGTGCTCCAGACCCTGCCCCAGCTCCCCTGCCCTTCTCTGGACTCACTCCAGCCCCTCAGTGTCTTTCCTGCACTCAGGGCCCAGAACTGGACACAGCACTCGAGGTGTGGCCTCACCAGTGCCCAGGACAGGGGGACAATCCCTGCCCTGCTCCTGCTGGCCACACTATTGGGAGAACAACACTCCTACCCAACTTAGTGCCTTTTGACAACTGACCAAGGGTTTCCTTGATCCCCTCATCCAGATTATTAATAAAGATATGAAACATGTTCTCAGCACTGAGCCCTGCAGAACCCCACTGGTGACTGTCCCCAGCTGGGTGTGGCACTGCTCATCACCACTCTCTGGGCACTGCCAAACAGGCAGTTTTTTACCTAGAAAAAAGTGCACCTGTGCAAGCCGTGGGCTGCCCTCTTTTCCAGGAGAATTATGTAGGAAACAGTGTCAAAGGCTTTACTGAAGTCCAGGTAGACCACACCCAGAGTCCTCCTCACATCCACTAGATGGGTCATCTGGTCATAAAAGGAGATCAGGATGGCCAGACGCAGCCTGACTTTTTTCATCCTGTAGTGGCTTAGCCTAGCTGTCCTGTGTGTGCTCTGCAATCACACTCAAGATGATTTGTTCCATAGTCTTCTTGGGCACTGAGGTCAGGCTGACAGATGTGTAGTTCCCCAGATCCTTCCTCAGTCCCTTGCTGTGCGTGGGTATCACGTTTGCCAACCTCCCCATTTAGCCAGAACTGATGATAAATTATGAAGAGTGCCTTGGTAAACTCTTCTGCCAGTTCCCTCAGTACCCTTTGGTGAATCCCATCTGGTCCCACAGACTTGTGGGTGACTGAATTTCACAGCAGGTCACTGACTACTTCCTCCTGGAATGCAGGGGTCTCTTCTGCTCCCCATCCCATTTCAAATAATTTAGGGGGTCACTGAAGATCACCAATCTTTCTTTTAAAGACTGAGGCAAAGAAGCATCAAGTACCTCAGTCTGTTCCTCATCCTAGGTGGCAAAGTTCCCTACCACATCCAGTAAAGGATGGAGATTTTCCTTGGCCCTACTTTGATTGTTGATGTATTTATAAAAATGCAATTTATTATCTTTCACAGCAGTGGCCAGATTGAGAGAACCATGAACCATGAAAGGGTAATTTCCAGAGATTTCAAATAATTTCTGGTGGGCAGTAAAGACATATCTTCTGTTTCTGAAAAAGAAGGGGGGAAAAATGACATTATAATATGGTAAATACTATTTTCAAGAATATTACTCCTGTGATGGACTGTTCAGATAAAATGGTGAACTAAAGGCAAGAACGAATGAAAGGGGAGTACTTTGCAGAAACACATCTATGGTTAATGGAGCTTTATGATCACTTGCAAATTGTGTGGAAGATGAACACTCTTTTTCAGAATAAGTAAGTGTACAAGGTTATTCTACAGCTACGGGGAATATGCTGCTTATTTGGCTAGTTCTGGATAATTTTGATGTCTTTTTCTAAGACTATTTTTAATTTGATGCAATTTTTTCTCTATTCCTGCTGAGGGTGCAGGTATTTATGCATGTAGTGCTAGCTCAGCAGGCACACCTTTCCTTATCTTCCAGATCCCTGATGCTGCTTGGGGTGAGTCAGCAAGACAGCAAAGAAGGGAACTGGAGTTCAGACAGACACCAAATGATCAGCCGCACATGAAACTTGGGCTCTCTTGCACGTGTTTTTACAATGATGTAGAGAGTGAAGCAGGCTGATTTTATTTAGAGAAGCAACTCTGGATAGCCAAGACTAACAAGTTGCAAATACGGCCTTCTTGCATTTGTCTGTTATCTGTGCTTACACTTATCTGGGTCTCAGTCATTCAGTCTGCACTGTAACTGTCTGCCATTAATAGCTATGCCCAGGATGCAGCCTCAAGTTTTGCAAAATACAGTAAACTGTATTTCCTGCAATTCATGTCAGAGAAAACATATGAGGAGAGAGGCATTTCTCTCATTCTGACATATGCATTTTCCCCTTAATGAGCATTATCTGTGTGTATACTTGAAGGAGAAAATTGCAGAGATTAGCAGAAATTTAATATTAAAAATGAATGATAGAATATAATGTTATAATGACAAACTGAAGTTAGAAACGGGGATATGAAGAATAATTTCTGAATTTTTCATTTACATGAACAAGCAGAAAAAAATAGGGGTTGAAAGAAGGGGGACAAATTTCAGGAAATGCAGGAAATTATCTGCTTTAGAATGGTTCTTGTACATTCTTGCTTTGTAAGATGCAATTGCCCGTGTAAAACAATTTGTTATGGACATATGGCAGTGGAAGAACAGAAAACCCATGAGAAAAATTCTCTATGTCACCAAGGGGATTGTTTGAAATAACATAATATTTAACACCTAAGAAGGCAGGAAAAAAAATAAAGAATTCTGACAAAACTGGAAAATCCTTCATATTGCTTATGCAGGATCATTAACTGTAGTTGCTGACTTGCCAGGTATGGTACTCACTATATTTCAGGTCAGGTAAAAAAACTTTGACTGTCTGGGGCTGTGAGAAGAGCATAACCATAACATAACCAATCAACCCAGAAGACAGCTTTAAGCTGAACTCAGCTCAGCTCAGCAGAACTCTGCATTACTTAGTACTAGCACTAAGTACCTTCTTATTAATCCAAGATGTGAGATGAAATTTATTACCTTAAAATTCAGATATGGGATGGAACCAGTAGCTAACTAACATGTATTCAATAACAAAATAATTTAATAAAACAAAATATGTTGACAGTTCTCAGGTGCTTCTTGGTTTAACTAACTGTTTTGACTGTAAGGCCCAGCCTGGTAGACATTGCACTAAAGTGCTCAGATTCCATTTTGGCACTCTGGTGTGGAGCAGATCCTGGAGGACACATTACAGATAAGCTGGAGGAAGTGGCATCCTAAACTGCAAGAGCTGTTTGGTAAGTATTTAATGTCAAAGTCTTAGCATCTTTTACAAGGATCCTTATGTCAACAATATCACAGTAACTCAGCTGATTTGTCTGACTCATGTTTCATTTGGATTTGGTCACTTACCAATATACTTATACATACAGAGATCTACTTCAAGGGTAATCATTGTTACCAAGGTTAATAATTACTAAGATAGTAAGGCATGGACAAATTTAATACATAACATTTTTGATATACTTGTTCCAGAAAACTTTTTATTTCTTGGCCTTATGGAGATAACTACCCTGATTTACTGCACATTTTAAAGAAATTAACTTAATTGCATTCAGTAATTCACAGGTATTCCAGCACCATTCATAAGATACATGAGACGCTGGTGGAATTTGAACAAGCTCTCTTCTCATTAAGTTCAATAAGAAATGGAGGTACTGAGCACCTTTAAAAAGGAAAGCAGCAACTCAATCACTAAGGATTTTGTCTATAAGAACATATAAAAATAAAACTCACTATTGTATTATTTGAATCCTTCTTTTGCTAGTGATCACTTAGGCCAATGAAGCAATGCCATTCTTTTAAGTCAGTGCTGCTGTTTTATATTCTACTTCACAGCATGTGAAAAATTATCTAAGTATTTTCAGTTTGTATGGTGGCAACAGAATTTCACTTAAATTTAAACTCCAGTATTATAGAGAAAACAAAAAACATAATTTGAAGACAACATTAAAGATGAGCTAGGACTTGTTGATAGAGGCAGAGGGAGCCCCTGGTTCCCAGAATCTTGGTAAACATTTATTGTATTATTGGGAAGAACAAAAGATCATGGTCCTGTTGCATGAACAAGAGAAAACCCACACCACGTATCCTGTTTCTGTTCAAAATATGATAAAAAATGTAACATAAGTGGTGTACTAAGTGACAGTAGATTGCAACCTACAGAATAAAAACCACAATTTTTTGAATGGCTAAAAACCTAGATAGAATATTTTACATCTTCCTGTTCTTGTAAGTTGCACTGATTAAATTGATCTTATCTATCCTGTAGTAGCTTGGAAAGCTGGCTTCAAACACTACTAAACAAGGATTATAAATGAAAATCCATTAAAAAAGTTTAGAAATACTTATATATCGTTATATATATAGTGATTGTTATATATATAGTTTTAGAAATGCTGCTAGTAATCTCACTATAGACTATATAGAAACCTAACTAGCATTTTTTATTATTTTTCAGCTATTTTTTTTTTTTTTCTATTGAGTCAAATGTTGAAGTTCTGGTGAACTTATGAAGATAACTATTTTCTGTGCTCACTTACAGCTGCATACAGCACACTGCAGCTTCCTACCATAATGCCATACATGATATGAATTTTCTCTGAAAAGAAAAGTGTTTGTCTCTAGGGATTGCAGTTCTTTTAACTGTCAAGAAGTTTAAAATGTTTCCTAGATGAAAGCAGATGTTCACTTACAATTGAGGATGGTTGAACTATGATGGCTTAAAATGCGTATTTTTACCATTTGCTGAAAAGAAAAAAACCAACCCCAGACTGTGGGTATATATGACTCTGTGTGTGCATGTGTACACTTTGACTACTGTGTTCTCATTGACAAATTATAGGCTAGAAATCACAAAGCCCATCAGTGGCTTAGTTTTTTACAAAAGCTTTAGAATATTTGAGAAAAAAAACTTTGAGAATTGAGGTATTGTGGGCTTTTTGTTTTTTATAAAATATCCACAACATAGAATGATGAAATGGATCGCTAGCTTATTTTTATAATGTGAAAAAATATGAACATGCATTTCATATTCAATTTACTGCTGCTTCAGTGAAAGAAGAAGTCACATAAAACACTGTGATCCTTATGGCAAAGGATGATTTGCCTTCTGTATCCTCTTTCAAAACTTTGGTTTCTTTCCTTTGCTAATTTCCATGCTATTTTTCATTTTAAAGTGGCTTATTTCTTATGATTCATAATAATTCTTATGATACATAATGCTTACATTTTCTTTTTTACTGAACCAGATCCTGTACTTAATAGCAAAACTTGTATGGCTTCATGAAATTGAAAATAGCACACAAACTTGAACCATCTCAGGCTGGTCTAGCAGATTTTTGTTAAGCTACTTGGGATATATTTTTGCCAGGATGTTCCAATGTAAATTTTATAAAATATCAAGCTACTGCCAAATTTTCTGGACTGCAGTTTTTCTCTCTCTAAAAGGCTGTCTATCAAGGGGCACATTATTCACTGTATTTCTTAATGCTATAGCTTTGCAAATATATAAAGGTTCTCTTGTTCTTTGCTTTCCTATACATAAAATTTTTTAAAGTTTTTTTTAAAGTCATCTTTATTTTTTATTGTTTACAACTCTTTTTTCATGCGTAGTTATATTTTTGTATCTTCAGCAAATAATACCCCTTTCATTCCTGCATATTTTGTTGCCTTACACAAACTTTTCTTGACAGAAATTTTGAAATTCAGTCAAACTTTTTAAACTGAAAAGCTGAGAACTTAAATCTTAAAATGGTACAAGTTTCCTGCTTGCTTAATTCTAATCCCAAATTCATGTTATGGATGATTCAGATATTGTAAGGTGAACAGTGCACACACACAACAAAGAATAATGTTTAATACTGCTTAGTCCTGACTTTAAAACCATAGTATCAGTGTCCTGTCTTCCCAAAATTGGTAGGTTTTTCTGAAATTTTTCTCATTTTCTAATGTTTTTTTTAAAAAAAATCTTTATTCTTTTTATTACTTTACATGTTATCATAGAACTGTTAATAAATGTTTGTAGCATTACCAAAACATATTAAAAAATGCAACTATTTGTGTCAAATTCGATTTGAACAAATTAGATTTGAAGTTTCAGGCCAAATCAATAATAAAAATAGGCTATATTTTTTTAAATGAAGTGTAATCTAAACTTTTTTCACAAGAAGAAAAAAACTGTTTCTAGAGGTTAATAACCATTTCTGGCTTGGGTTAATATTTATTTCTTTCCATACAATGTAACATTTGTTTCGTTGTTAGCTAAACTGTTCTAAAAGAAAGAGAAAATGAGAGCTTGTCTGTCTAGTAAAGACTAAATTTGGTCTCGTAAATGAAGATTCTGTCTGAAGAGATGTCTTGATCTTTTCAATGTTTTAGTAGAAGTGCTAGTCTCTGCACAAGAGCAGTCTCAGCTGATGTTCTTAGTATTTTTCTCATTCTGCTGTGGTTCACCTATAACTTGTTATTGTACATGACAAAGACTGCACCTAAGCAGAAAGTGAATAAGCCTTCCCAGTTGTCAGAGTCCAGAAGTGCAAGGATTACTTCTGTGATGTAGTTATTATGGTCATCCAGGCAGGTGAAGTGAGAGATTGGATATGGGAGCAATGTAATTTGACAGCTCTTTTCATCTTATAAACTTAAGGAAGATGCAGAAGGTCTGGGGTGTAATGGTGGAGCCATTCTAGCTTCACTGAAAGTATTGGGAGAGGGAAATTTCAAGGTGACAGATTTAAAAATTGTGTCAATTAACTAGTAGACTTGACACAAAAATCATATGGAGGGAAAACATCCTAGAACACTGTAATTTCAGGAAGAACTTATTTTGATGTTTCAAGAAGATATAAATAATCTCAGAACAAAGGATTACATTGTTAATTAAGGAGAATGTTTCAAAACAGAGTTACAGAAGAGCAGACAAATAAAAGTTGGCATCAGGTGACATCACTACTTGAAGTGAAATTTGACACACATATCAGAGTGGCAATCAAGGTGACAATCACTACTTGAAGTGAAATTTGACATTCATTACAGAAGTGAACAGAATTAAAGCAGAAACCAGATAGTGCTGGAATAAATGCCTCCTGGGGAATTTTTCCCAAGTTTCTAATTTAGAACAAGTAAGAGATGCTGATTCAGGATGCCTCTGAATATGGTATCAGACAGCAATGGTCATGGTAGAACCGAACACTAATTAGCTTGAGAAATAAAAGTCCACAAGGACCACAACAGAGTTTTAAGAAAATTTTTATCAACAATTCTAGGAAAAGTGCATTGAATTAGTGGAATTTCTACTAATTTCTACAATAGAAATAGAAATCTTTACAATTTGGATAAGAGAATTTTCTTCTTCTTCAGTCACTAATACAGCTTCTGTGACACTGTAAAATGTGGATAAGACTGCCTGACTGTTCTGAAAACTGGCCTGAAAATCCACAGAAAGTGCTAGAGTAATACCACTTACATCAAATCAAGGATGGATGGATGGATGGATGGATGGATGGATGGATGAACAGATAAACAGGTGTGTAGACGGTAAGTGTATTACACAGAAATTGAAAGTAATTCAGTAGCCAACTGTGTGTACTTGTAGGAGTTATATGGATGCTTGCAAGCAAAGTGAGATTATTAAAAATTATTGAAACAGTGATAGAATAACTCAGTATCACTGAAGGGCTGTAATCTGTGAAAGATACTAAGAACACTTCTTAATTATTGATAGTTGTTTGCAATGGGTAACAGAAATAGCATTTTTGGGTTCCATGTCAACAAGGGTACTTCAGCATGTCACTTGGTGAGTATTTTTCTTCAAAGAATTTTATAAGGGTTAGCTAATGCTTCCAACACCCTCAAACCAGGAATTGGATAATGTAAATTTTAATTTGTTCAGGCAGCAGAGGATGACTTTCTAAGCTGTAGACTACTTAAATAAGAATTATCAAGAGTGGCATGACCCTTGTTTGGGTTTTTGTTTGCAAGGTAGATGTAGGTAGGGTCCAAGCTCTACAAGGAATAAAGAAATAAAAAGGAATAAAACACATGTCCCTCATGCCTTTAAATTGCCCTCACCAGACCTGAGCCAGTGAGATTAAACAGATTGTGAGGTTGAATTTCATAGTTAGGGGAACTAAATTGTGGACTCTAGTGGGATTTAAGATTCAGTCTTCTTCAGAGAATTTATCTTCTGACTGTGTCTAAGGAATTGCTCCATTTTGACTTTTGTAGTTCTCCCTCTGAGGTCAGTATCCCTCTGCAACATCTTCTCACCTGTGGCTTGTAGAGGCTACAGAGGCAACACTTCATGAAGTTCAGCTCCATGACTCCCAGCACAGAGGGCCTTGCATTATTTTTCTGTATGCAACTCCACATCACAGTACCAGACTCTGGGCTAGGTTAGTGGTCTAGTTAATTAACTTTGTCATCTCCTGTCATAGAATGTAAGTGGACCAAGGAGTAGTTTTATGCTCTGCAATCACACAGTTCATGTGTTTTGCTTGTCCTATGTAATTTTATTCTAGCACAGCTCCTTGCAGAACAGTTGCCATCTCTAGAAAAACACCTATTACTACTTTTAGTGCTAAATATGACAGACCTGATAATCTAGTCATAAACATGTATCCCTTTCCTCAGTAGCCAAGATCCAACTCTATCAAAAGAAAGTCACAAGTTAAAAAGGAAAGGAACAGAGCATGTGTATTTCAAAGAAAAGATGCAATTACAATACAGTAACAGAGTTAAATATAACCACAGTAATTTTGTATTACATATTACACACCTACCAGTATATTTGTGGTATTGAGTCTTTTGGCCCTGTGGCAGCAATAACCACAAAATCATCAAATCATTAAGGCTAAAAGGCCTCTAAGATAATTGAGTCCAAACATCCAAATATTAAACCAGCACTTCTGTGTTCACCATTAACCATGTTCCTGAGTGCCACATCTACACATCTTTTAAAAACCTCCAGGGACAGTGATTTGACCACTCTCCTGTGAGCAACCTGTTCCCCCCCTTGTTTGACCCCCCTTTTCAGTGAAGACATTTTTCCTACATCTAATCTAATCCACCCGTGGCACAACTTGAAGCTGTTCCCTTTTGTCCCGTTACTTGTTACATGGGAAAAGAGAGTGACCCCCACCAGGCTACAACCTCCTTTCTGGCAGTTCCACAGGGCAGTAAATTCCCACTCAGCCTCACTTTATAGTGTCTGATCATCCCCAGCTCCATCACCTGCAACTGATCAGGCTTGTGCTCTGGTCCCTTTATCAGCTGTGCTGCCCTTCTCTGGACTGTGTATTACAGTGTGTTTTCATGTTCTGTCATGTCTGGATTGCTCAAAAATGCACCAGTCCATCCCTGTTCTGAAGTAAGGGTCTCCTATTACATTTGGACCTCTGTGTGCTGATATAAAATAGAAATTTGTGATGACAATTACATGGTCCAAATGCTGTTTTTTTAATCATCACAGCTCAGTCAGGTCCCAAAGTATGTCTCCTGTTTACATCCAAGCAGGCACAATGTGAATATATGGACTTAAAGCATAGCACTGTGGCCATCTCCTGTTCTCTGATACCATAGTCTCTTGACTAACCTGGAAGACAAGCTGCAATGCTGAGTCAACCATGCCAGGATCCCTGCTGGAAGGTGTGTTTTAGCCACAGCTACAGACAGACCCCTGTTCTCAGCCTTGGTGCAGTACTTCCATGTGTTTTGGAAGCTGGATTAAGTGAATATAGTTTCCAATACAGTTCAAAGGAGCTAAAAGCCCCGTGCAAAATACTTTATTTTATTTAGATAAAAATTAGGTGTTTTACAAATGGTATTTAAATATACTTAGATTAAGACATTAAGATGCTTTACTTTATATGTCAACATAAAAAAAAAAATTGACTTTAACCAGAGGAAAGCTTAAAGAATTTGTTCATCGTTTTGTCACTGGTCAAGGGCTTTAGAATTCAATAAAAACACATTGCTCTGATCTGTTTCACATTAAAATCTTCAGAGACCTCAAATTATGGTACATATAGAGCACTTTACTATGAGCTCTGAGTACTCCTCTGTTGTTAGCAACTCTCTGCTGCTCTTCTTGAGGAAGTGGTAACTGTCCAAAAGTATTCTAGTCCTTCCAAGACTAGGGCTCTTCACATTCTCATTAAAGATTCTTGATGAAGTGTAGAATTGAAGCATGTTATTAACGCCTTATGAATGAGATTAAGAACTAAAAGAACTAAGCTATACTTCCTGTGTCCCTTCCCTGTCATGGGAACGCCTTGTATATAATATTCAGAAAATATTCCGAAATGAACACTTTAATTTTCTTTATATCAGTTTGCCAAATACTTATACACCAGTCAGAAATTGTAGGGGAAAAAGTAAATCAAAATGCAACTAGTGTTCTGCTTTGCCAGCATGCAGAAACTAACTTGGGTAGAAGAATTATCAAGTAACATTGAAACTGTTTGCAGCTTGTATTGTAATGACTGAAATAAAATAGAATAAGTATATGAATACAATTTAAAGACATTTGTCAGAATCCTAAGACATTTGTGAAGTAGGTAAAGAATAAGTTAGGACTGCTTAACATGTGCACACTTTAGAATATAACTCTATATATGATCACATACAGAACTAAAGAAATTTCTAGAAGTGAGTAAAAAATGGCTTAAAAACATATTCTAGGTAGCAATAGGAAATAGTTAGATATCATGTACATGTAAAAGTAATGGGGACTTTTAAGTAGGCAGAGCACAACTATTTGTTTTGGAGTTGAGCCAGCAAACAGGAATTAGCTCCCTTGCTTTAAACCTTAGTGAACAGGTGTAGGGATGGCTGTGCAGTAAAAATGAAAACTGCAGGCTCAGTGCTAAGGTATATCACTTCCAGTAACCATAGATCAGGAAGATAGGTTATATTGTACCATCTCTCTGAGCTCTGTATAGGTTTAACTTGTTACCGGAGTTTTGCAGCACTGGGTGCAGACAAAGGGAGAAAGTCCTATTAGTGCAGAGCATTTTTTTCCTAGTGGGTATTTTGTAACTATCTTTGGTGACAAGTGATAGGCTCTAATCCAGGGTTTTGGTGGGGTGGGCAGTCTTAAGAGTCTGAAATTATTTTCACACTCAGCATTATGTTATTTCCAGGTTTTGATTCTGAGTCTTAAGAGATTGGGAAAAGATAGAGGGAAAAAAATGGTATTTTCAAAACTTTTGAATGGTAGTTTAAGAACTACAAAAATTAATTTGACATGATAAAGAAAATTTTTTTCTTGGTTATGTGTTTCTACTGCACTTCCTCATTTTGTAAAAATATGTTTGTTTTGCTTTTCAAATATGTTTGGCTTGCATTTCAGATTTCACTGGGTGACATGGATGGAAACAATCCCGAGTGTGCAATTGCATCAGGTCACATCTTGACCTTCACATTACACATCCTTGGCAGTCAGTAAGTAATGTGTCATGGTCCTTTCCCACTCTGACATCTCCTCTAACTTCCAAGGATGAAAGCCATCAGGTCTCTAAGAATTGCTCTACCTTTTCAGACAAACACTGTTTTATGTACTAGTATTTTCCATTTCCATGCTTACCACCATTTCCACAGAATTACATGAAAGTTGTGTCATTCTGATAAGAAATCCTACTGGTTTGCACTCTGTGGTCCCCTTTGCATGTGATGCGTATCTCCATCTTTGGAGACTTGACATACCATTAACAAGACATTAATGTATAATGTCTCCTCTGCACAACTGGCTTACATGCCTCATACTGTAATTACACTGCCATTTGTCATGAGGCCCAAAAAATAAAAATATGTCTTACATATTCTGTGTAGCTCTCCTTTCTTAATACACCTAGAGAGTATAATTTTTCAATACTCAACCTCTGCTAGCTTCTATTCATTGGGGCATTTCAGGATCGTGAGTTTTGCTCCTGGAAAAGAAGTTCTGAGATTTAGAAAAACCCATGGCAAAGTTGTATTTTGCAGAATAATATTCCTTTTACCACTCTGCCTTCTTTAGGCCTGATCTCTGACTCTGAACTAAACCTTAAATCTCCTGGTCAAAGGGTAAGTGGAAAATATTGCTCATCAAGAATAAGGGTAGTTTCAACAGCAGAGCATGGGCACATGACATGTCTTGAAAGAAGTGAGTCAGACTTTCCTGTCAGACAAGCTCCCAGGGCTCACCTCTTCCTTTCATATATTCATGCTTTATGACATGCTTCTGTCCTTGAAGCTCCACAGAGTTGATAACTATGACAGGAGTTGCTTCCACCTGAGATATGCACAGAAAAGCTATTTTCTAATAAGTATTGCTTCATCCTGCCATGAGCTCCTATTGCAATGAATATTGCACATCACCAACCTTAGTGAACAAAGACATTGAAAACAAATTAAAGCTCACCTGTTATGGACTTTCCTCTTTGTGCAGTTGCTACTTAATATCTGCCCACTAGTTCTTAATTGAAGTTAGAAAAACTAAATCACGATCATTATTTCTAAGTATGCCTACACCCACAAGACCTTTTTGTTGAACATCATTTGTTAGACAACTGCAGGCAGAGCAGTGTTTGGCTATCTTTGAGAAACCTTTTGGCTCTGAGCAGGATATCATTTGTACAGATTTCAAATATTCATGAAATGAAATTTTCAAATTTCATTTTTAGGGGAGATAAAATAGTTACATGCAAAACAGGGAGCTACTTTATTTACATTATGGCCCACAAGAACTTTGCTTTGTCTTCAAAAGAATACTATCTATGCATCCAGAGTAACACTTTCTTTATAAAAAAGTTACAAACTTTTCCTGCTTCTTGAAGAAATAAAAGGGAAGGGGAGAGGAAAAGAGGAAAAAGTGGTTTCCTCCATGGACTCCTTGGCTCTTGACACTGCCTTACTCTTGCCTGGTAGCAAATAGGGGAACAAGAAATAGACAGACTTTTCCATGCTTCGGTGTTCAATTGATAAGCTGACTGAGACAGCAATTGTAGGTCTAATGAATATATGGACTGCTGCAAGCTGCAGAATGCTTGTCCAGATTCCTCCCCTGGTCCATGGGGTTTGGAACAGACCTTCAAAAGCTACATATGTAAAATCCATTGTTGCCTTGGCCTCTTACATTGTTTTCCTACTTAGTCCAGAATTTTCAGAAATAAAGGATTAGAGATTAGGAGAAAAGCTCTGGAAAAATGGATTGTACAGATGACAGGGATTGCAAATCATGTCAGTGTGTACCAGAAAGCTCCTTACAGCTCTCAGATAAGCTACAGAGATGCAGCCTGAATCTCCAGGAAGCAGACATTCCCTGCCACAATTTTAAAAAGAGGCACTTACCAAGCCTATGTATTCTTCAGGCACTACAAATACTTCTATTTTTTTCCTGATTTCTAGAAAGATATTTTGCTCATGGTATATTAGAATGACAATGACACCTAAGTCAAGGCTAAACCCACAGCAGAGTGATGAGCATCCTGTCTGAATGTGGAGTATAAGCATAGCCATAGCAGAAAGCACCATTTTATCTTTGTACATCCCCTGGATGTTTGCTGTAGTCATCCAGCAATGCTATATACAACATTTGAAAAAAAAAAAAAAAAGGAAAAATAAAAAAGCAGAAAAAAACCACTTGTAGATTGGAATGTTGCATTAAAAAATTAAAATAAAATAAAAAAAAAAGAAGAAAATTCTTTCTTGTATGTGTTGTACATTTTCTACACATGCACACAAGGAAGCAGGCACCAGACATTGAATAGACAGTTTGATATTTAATCAGAATACAGCTATTTAGATATTTGTTTGGTCTGTCTCAGGATTTTTCATTAAAAATATGTGGTTAACAGCAGCCAACCTGATTTGCATGTGTGTGTGTGTGTGTCTGATTTGTTCACCGCTATGCCTCCTGTGTCCTACATCTTAATCACATCCAGGCACCCGCCCCATTACATTACCAGAAGGGAAGTGATGGACATCCCTTGACTCTCTTCATGACCCTCTGATAATCCTGTTTCACACACAGGCTCCCTGCTGTATGAAACACAAAAGCTGCCACTGTAGTTCTTTACTTCCAGTCGATATTCTGACAGACTTGATCTAGCAAATTAGTATGCCGTGGTAGGGGCACGACAAAAGACCCTTTTGACACACTCTGAATCGATACAAAGGCCAACAGAGAGCCATTTCACTGTAGTTCTGTTATTTTTCCCCTTTTGATGACCCTTCTTCTTTTTCTTTTTTTTAGCTTGTATGACCTTGTCAGATTTAAAAACATAATGTTAGAAAAGTCATCCTTGGACAGGAGAAGAAAAAATCTAAACATGCAGAAATGCAAGAATACCAATGTAAAATTACAATACAGCTGGATCAGAGGAACAGAGATTTTCTTGTGTGAATTTGTCCTTCAAACTGCTGAAATCCCTCCTCGAGTCCAACATCATAGTGTAAAATTAAACATGTTCTTGCCATGAACGCTGTGTTACATCTGTTTATTCTTTTTTTTTTAAAAAGATGAAATTGTTCAGCGTATTAAAAATGTATGTCTTTGTAGTTCTATTGTAGTTCTATATCTCGGTATGAAGAATCTTGCAGCAGCATCAAGTATTTTACAAAATTGTAGTCACATTTACTTAATTTCTAAAGGCTTATGGTGTGAAATTTAAATGAATTTATGCTGATATTTATCATACTATACAAAGAAAAATACGTTTCTTTACTTTTATAAAGAAATTGTAAAGAGCAGCTTAATGTGTACCTGAAAGTCTATCTGCAGGAATTACACTAGTTCAAAATTATTATGCATTCATAGAGAAAGTACAGACTTAATTGAATTGAATTTGTAAACAATATTTCTGCATGTATTTCGCTATCTCTGCAAGAATTATTCATTTCAGAATCACTATAATTTTAAATTTACACCTTTTAAGTTTACACTTTTACCAATAAAATTTATTTTATTCTGGCAAAATCTGTGTAACTGATTTACATTTCAGTCTTTAGGAAAAGTGCATGAATGAGAATGACAACTATTTATCTTATAATTGATACTTATGTGTTACTATATCCAGGTACACATAGACACTATAGCTTTCCTTTATCATAGTTTTAAAGATGTAATTATGTCATAATAAGGCCTAATTCTTGTAAATTACATGCTTTTTCGTTGTTCTGAATGTATGTCTCCTCTTTAACAAAAAATAAGCACTCAGTTATTCCATATTTAGATAGTCCACTTTCTCATAGTAACAAACCTCAAAACACCTACTCAAACTAATTTTCTAAACCTAATCTTTGAATTTTAAGTTTTCAAGCTGAAAGCAAACTTAAGTCAATAAAAAATGAGACATTCCCAGCTTCAGAAAGCACTTTACTGTAACTCACAAAGAAGCATTTTCCAAAAATACAGGTGCACAAATTACTCTTGGTGTTTGCTGTACAGTATGTACATTTGACCTCTGCTGCACTCCAGCATTTTTCAACACATAAACCTTGTTCTCTCAAATAGAACTACTATATAAACACAAGGGATAAAGCATATTGTGTAAGAAATTCAGGCCACTTCAGACAACTCAGCTTGATAACAGAGGCAAAATTACACTAGCTGTTCCCATTCCTCTAGCAGTTTTATCTAGCCCAAGATTACCAGACTCATCCCCCTTCAGCAAAGCCCACAAAGCACAGGGTGACACACTGGGTGAGGTAGCAGTGGCCCACAAAAACTTTTACCTTTTATACCACCTGTGATGCACACTGAGAGAACATTGGTAAACATGTCACATTTCACTGAGAGAGGGAACTCTGTCCCAAGATAAATATAATACAAATTTGTATGAAACAACAACTACCTTTAATCTTATTGTAGTATCCATATGCATATGATCTTTATGAAGCTCATGTTTGCAGAGCAGTAGGTTGCATTACTTGTCCAAGGCGTTAGGACAGAACACTGCTACCATGTACAGCCCTTTTCTGACATGTATTAATAGTCTCCCTTCTAGGGAAAAAAGCCTACACTGTATGTCAATTATTTTAAAAGAGTTTAGGCTAACAGACTGCAGCCTAACTTAATATCAGGAGCAGAAATGGATGTATCCTGCCAATGAGATACTCTTTTATATAATTAAGGTGTTTTCTTCCCCCATTTGACAGTCAAATAAAACATATATATATATATATATATATATACACAAATATAATAATCCTCCAGTTTGGTATATAAAATGCTAAAATGCTACATGACTAGTATGTGTCTTTAATAATACCTCTACTGGTAAAAATTAATAATTATTTTTAATAATCCTGGTTTGCAGATGTGACTGCATCTCTGAGACTCACAACATGATGGGTTCAGTACTGGAGGCTGCAAGGATCTGGAAGGAGGGAAGGAAAATAGCAAAAGGAGAAGGATTTTTTCCTGTCATCACTTCTTTCTAGCTATGCACTCTAGTGCACACTTTACTGCATAAAGCTGATAAGGGACTGGCTGCTACCTCTCCTTTGCTCACGGGTTAACCATCTTCCTCAAAATTTGCCTCCAATGGGGTATGCTCTCAGGGGAATTGGTGCTATGCTGATTTACAGATTTGTTATTCCAAATTCTTCCACTAGATATCATTATTTCTCACTGTAACTGCTCTTAACCTGCACTAATAGTGTCCTAAAACTATAGGGCTATCAGGATGTTGCCAGATATTTGTCCTACACTTGTGCATCCTCCTGAGCTCCAGAACACGAAAGACTGGACACTTTTTTTAGACTATGAATTTATACCAGGAAAAAAACCCTTTAGGTCTGTCTTTGGAAAATTATATCATTCTAAGCTCTACCTCCTCCTTTGGACAGGACAGTGTCACGTCTTCTACCATGTTGTGGATCTAAATATCCAATCATCCAGGAGACGAAGCCAAAAATCCCTGTGACTGCCATTTGGTTCCCTCTTTCTGTGACGCAGAGGTGTGAGTTTTTCCTATCAAATCAAGTCAGCTGGGTGCAAGTGGAGCACCAGTCTTGCATTTTCCAACAAACTTTTAGGAGCAAAAGAATGCAATAATGCAAAGAGACAGCATCAGGCTCTAGAGGAAATGGCAATGTCTTTACTAAGATTTAATCTCATTGTTTTAAAGATTGTGTTAAGATTTTCTGTTTGTGGCAAATATTTTCTATGCGTTGTGTGCAAATTGATCAATGCCTATTCCTTAATTTTTTAAAAAAAATCTGAAATTCTTCATAAAGGCATAAAATACAGTAGCTAGATATGTTTGACAAAGGATACAGCAACACTATCAGTGTAAAAGCATCCAGAAACTTTTTCTGAAACTAATACCAGCTGATGTGGAACAGCAGATCAAAGGTTCAAACCTCCTGTTCACCAGAATAGAAAGGTGACATCCATAGCGTCTTCTGGGAAAGTTGTGTGGCCGTTGTTTCTGTATCAGGGAATTGCTGGACTTGTCACCATAGGTCATAAGAGAGACCCTTGCAGCAAATTGCTAGTGCAGGTGCTGCTGGATTCCTGTGCCTGTGGGTATTCTTAAGCACTGTTTAATGGCATAGATATCAACTTCTGCTCCTGTAACTCAACTCATCCTAGCCTTTTCCACTTCACATAATACTTCCCAGGTGGCTCTCAGTGTCTATTCTTCCATGTTTCAGAATAAAAAAGAGGAAATCTGCCTGGTTAAAAATGCATCTGTAGGTTTTACTGTGATTTAACAGGAGTTTCACTTCTCAGCAGCTCCACTCACTTCAGGACAGTCAGTTTTAATTTGTGTTTGCTTGAAATCAGAATCAGGCCGCTATGCATTGACTAAACCTACGGCATGAACATCAATTTTTAACTTCTACCAAGCGAATGTAGACACTATTTTGGAGTTTTTATTCTCTTAGAATAGTCATTGACCTCAGAGAGTGCTTCATCAAAATAAAGATAGAAGGATTCAATGCAGGAAAAATGGAATATTTTACTTCATATACTGGATAAAGCCACTCACCCATATATGTATTTTCGAATTTTTGTTAGTTCTTTGAGCTTACTGTTTGCCTTCTCTACTATATATTACTACAATTGCCTATCTGTATGTTTATATTGCACACCTATTTACCTCTTCCAAGCACATCACAATTCACATTCAGCATCATGCGTGCAAAAGAGGAAGAGAAACCACTCCAGCTGAAATCTTTCACCTCTTGCAAGAGTTTTTCCTACAGCTTCAGTAAATGAATCATGATGTTTGTTTTATTCTCATCCAAGAATCTCAAGCAACTGACACAGTATGTAGCCAGCTAAATGTCAGCCTCTATTAATAGGAACATGTAAACATAATCCAGCATTAAAAAACAAACACTCAAGAACTGGTGTCTTGCTGTACCTCTAGAACCAGCTCCTCAGCTGGCATGAATCCACGTGGTGGAAGCAGCTAAACTCTGGTGCATTATGTGTCTGTCTACGAGGAAGGCAAAATTCAATTTTCTAATTAACAGTAGACCCAGCGTGCTTCACTAGAGCATGCAGATGACAGCCTTGGGCTGGACAGCTGGAAGCAGGAAGATGTAAGGTCAAATCATCTCAAGAAAGGTAGAGACTAGTCCCTTCTGCCAATCACTGGGTGAAAAGCTTAGGAGCAATGTAAGGATGGAATAGAATGAACAAAGGAAAGGTGCAGAAAGGTGTAGGAAGGAAAGGTGAGGGAAGGGAAGGGAAAGGAAAATGCGGAAAGGGAAGGGAAGGAGCGGGAAGGGAAGGTGCAAGAAGGTGCGGGAAGGGAAGGGAATATGCAGAAAGGCGCGGAAAGGGAAGGTGCGAAAAGGGAAGGTGAGGGAAGGGAAGGAAAAGGAAAATGCAGGAAGGGAAGGGAAGGTGCGGGAAGGGAAGGTGAGGGAAGGGAAGGGGAGGAAAGGAGGAAGAAGGGAAGGTGCAAGAAGGTGCGGGAAGGTGCGGGAAAGGAAGGGAAGGGAAGGTGCGGGAAGGTGCGGAAAGGTGTGGAAAGGGAAGGTGGGAGAAGGGAAGGTGTGGGAAGGGAAGGGAAAGGAAAATGCTGGAAAGGAAGATGCAGGAAGGGAAGGTGCGGGAAGGGAAGGTGCGGGAACGGGCGGGAAGGTGCAGGAAGGGAAGGGAACAGAAGGTGATGGAAGGGAAGATGCAGGAAGAGAAGGGAAAGGAAAAAGCGGGAAGGGAAGGGAAGGAGCGAGCAGGTAAGGTGCGGGAAGGGAAGAGGAGGGAAGGGAAGGTGCAGGAAGGTGCAGGAAGGGAAGGTGCGGGAAGGTGCAGGAAAGTGCGGGAAGGGAAGAGAAGTGCGGAAAGGGAAGAGAGGTGCGGGAAGGTGCGGGAAGGTGCGAGAAGAGGAGGGGAGGGGAGGGGAGGGAGGGAAGAGAAGTGCGGAAAGGGAAGAGAGGTGCGGGAAGGTGCGGGAAGGTGCGAGAAGAGGAGGGGAGGGGAGGGGAGGGAAGGGAAGGGAAGGGAAGGGAAGGGAAGGGAAGGGAAGGGAAGGGAAGGGAAGGGAAGGGAAGGGAAGGGAAGGGAAGGGAAGGGAAGGGAAGGGAAGGGAAGGGAAGGGAAGGGAAGGGAAGGGAAGGGAAGGGAAGGGAAGGGAAGGGAAGGGAAGATGAGGGAAAGGAAGGGAAGGGAAGGGAAGGGAAGGGAAGGGAAGGGAAGGGAAGGGAAGGGAAGGGAAGGGAAGGGAAGGGAAGGGAAGGGAAGGGAAGGGAAGGGAAGGGAAGGGAAGGGAAGGGAAGGGAAGGGAAGGGAAGGGAAGGGAAGGGAAGGGAAGGGAAGGGAAGGTGCGGGAAGGGAAGGGAAGGGAAGGGAAGGGATGGGAAGGGAAGGGAAGGGAAGGGAAGGGAAGGTGCGGGAAGGGAAGGGAAGAGAAGGGAAGGTGCGGGAAGGGAAGGGAAGGGAAGGTGCGGGAAGGTGCGGGAAGGGAAGGGAAGAGAAGGGAAGGTGCGGGAAGGGAAGGTGCGGGAAGGTGCGGGAAGGTGCGGGAAGGGAAGGTGCGGGAAGGTGCGGGAAGGTGCGGGACGGGAAGGTGCGGGAAGGGAAGGTGCGGGAAGGGAAGGTGCGGGAAGGGAAGGTGCGGGAAGGGAAGGGAAGGGAAGGGAAGGGAAGGGAAGGGAAGGGAAGGGAAGATGAGGGAAAGGAAGAGAAGGGAAGGGAAGGGAAGGGAAGGGAAGGGAAGGGAAGGGAAGGGAAGGGAAGGGAAGGGAAGGGAAGGGAAGGGAAGGGAAGGGAAGGGAAGGGAAGGGAAGGGAAGGGAAGGGAAGGGAAGGGAAGGGAAGGGAAGGGAAGGGAAGGGAAGGGAAGGGAAGGGAAGATGAGGGAAAGGAAGGGAAGGTGCGGGAAGGTGCGGGAAGGTGCGGGAAGGGAAGGGAAGGGAAGGGAAGGGAAGGGAAGGGAAGGGAAGGGAAGGGAAGGGAAGGGAAGGGAAGGGAAGGGAAGGGAAGGGAAGGGAAGGGAAGGGAAGGGAAGGGAAGGGAAGGGAAGGGAAGGGAAGGGAAGGGAAGGGATGGGAAGGGAAGGGAAGGGAAGGGAAGGGAAGGGAAGGGAAGGGAAGGTGCGGGAAGGGAAGGGAAGAGAAGGGAAGGTGCGGGAAGGGAAGGGAAGGGAAGGTGCGGGAAGGTGCGGGAAGGGAAGGGAAGAGAAGGGAAGGTGCGGGAAGGGAAGGTGCGGGAAGGTGCGGGAAGGTGCGGGAAGGTGCGGGACGGGAAGGGAAGGGAAGGGAAGGTGCGGGAAGGGAAGGGAAGGGAAGGGAAGGGAAGGGAAGGGAAGGGAAGGGAAGGGAAGGGAAGGGAAGGGAAGGGAAGGGAAGGGAAGGGAAGGGAAGGGAAGGGAAGGGAAGGGAAGGGAAGGGAAGATGAGGGAAAGGAAGAGAAGGGAAGGGAAGGGAAGGGAAGGGAAGGGAAGGGAAGGGAAGGGAAGGGAAGGGAAGGGAAGGGAAGGGAAGGGAAGGGAAGGGAAGGGAAGGGAAGGGAAGGGAAGGGAAGGGAAGGGAAGGGAAGGGAAGGGAAGGGAAGGGAAGGGAAGGTGCGGGAAAGGGAAGGGAAGAGAAGGGAAGGGAGGGGAAGGGAAGGCAGGGGAAGGCAAGAGAAGGTGCGGGAAGGGAAGGTGCGGAAAGGGAAGGGAAGGTGCGGGAAGGGAAGGGAAGGGAAGGTGCGGGAAGGGAAGGGAAGGAGCGGGAAGGGAAGGGAAGGTGCGGGAAGGTGCAGGAAGGGAAGGGAAGGTGCGGGAAGGTGCGGGAAGGTGCGGGAAGGTGCGGGAAGGGAAGGGAAGGGAAGGGAAGGGAAGGGAAGGGAAGGGAAGGGAAGGGAAGGGAAGGGAAGGGAAGGGAAGGGAAGGGAAGGGAAGGGAAGGGAAGGGAAGGGAAGGGAAGGGAAGGGAAGGGAAGGGAAGGGAAGGGAAGGGAAGGGAAGGGAAGGGAAGGGAAGGTGCGGGAAGGGAAGGGAAGGTGCGGGAAGGGAAGGGAAGGTGCGGGAAGGTGCGGGAAGGTGCGGGAAGGGAAGGGAAGGGAAGGGAAGGGAAGGGAAGGGAAGGGAAGGGAAGGGAAGGGAAGGGAAGGGAAGGGAAGGGAAGGGAAGGGAAGGGAAGGGAAGGGAAGGGAAGGGAAGGGAAGGGAAAAGAAGGGAAGGTGCGGGAAGGGAAGGTGCGGAAGGGAAGGGAAGGGAAGGGAGGGGAAGGGAAGGGAAGGGAAGGGACGGGAAGGGAAGGGAAGGGAAGGGAAGGGAAGGGAAGGGAAGGGAAGGGAAGGGAAGGGAAGGGAAGGGAAGGGAAGGGAAGGGAAGGGAAGGGAAGGTGCGGGAAGGGAAGGTGCGGGAAGGGAAGGGAAGGGAAGGGAAGGGAAGGGAAGGGAAGGGAAGGGAAGGGAAGGGAAGGGAAGGGAAGGGAAGGGAAGGGAAGGGAAGGGAAGGGAAGGGAAGGGAAGGGAAGGGAAGGGAAGGGAAGGGAAGGGAAGGGAAGGGAAGGTGCGGGAAGGGAAGGGAAGGGAAGGTGCGGGAAGGGAAGGGAAGGGAAGGGAAGGGAAGGGAAGGGAAGGTGCGGGAAGGGAAGGTGCGGGAAGGGAAGGTGCGGGAAGGGAAGGTGCGGGAAGGGAAGGGAAGGGAAGGGAAGGGAAGGGAAGGGAAGGGAAGGGAAGGGAAGGGAAGGGAAGGGAAGGGAAGGGAAGGGAAGGGAAGGGAAGGGAAGGGAAGGGAAGGGAAGGGAAGGGAAGGGAAGGGAAGGGAAGGGAAGGGAAGGGAAGGGAAGGTGCGGGAAGGGAAGGTGCGGGAAGGGAAGGTGCGGGAAGGGAAGGTGCGGGAAGGTGCGGGAAGGTGCGGGAAGGGAAGGGAAGGTGCGGGAAGGTGCGGGAAGGTGCGGGAAGGGAAGGGAAGGTGCGGGAAGGGAAGGGAAGGGAAGGGAAGGGAAGGGAAGGGAAGGGAAGGGAAGGGAAGGGAAGGGAAGGGAAGGGAAGGGAAGGGAAGGGAAGGGAAGGGAAGGGAAGGGAAGGGAAGGGAAAGGAAGGGAAGGGAAGGGAAGGGAAGGGAAGGGAAGGGAAGGGAAGGGAAGGGAAGGGAAGGGAAGGGAAGGGAAGGGAAGGGAAGGGAAGGGAAGGGAAGGGAAGGGAAGGGAAGGGAAGGGAAGGGAAGGTGCAAGACGGTGCAGGACAGTGCGGGAAGGTGCGGGAGGGTGCGGGAATGGAAGGTGAGGAAAGGGAAGGGGAGGGAAGGACGGAGAAGGGAACTTGCAGGAAAGTGCGGGAAAGGTAAGGAAGGTGCGGGAAGGTGCGGGAAAGGAAAGGAAGGTGCGCGAAAGTGCGGGAAGGGAAAGTGGAGGAAGGTGCGGAAAGATGCGAGAAAAGAAGGGAAGGGAAATTGCGGGAAGGGAAGGGAAGGGAAGGTGCGGGAAGGGAAGGGAAGGGAAGGTGCGGGAAGGGAAGGTGCGGGAAGGGAAGGTGCGGGAAGGGAAGGGAAGGGAAGGTGCGGGAAGGGAAGGGAAGGGAAGGTGCGGGAAGGGAAGGGAAGGGAAGGGAAGGGAAGGGAAGGGAAGGGAAGGGAAGGGAAGGGAAGGGAAGGGAAGGGAAGGGAAGGGAAGGGAAGGGAAGGGAAGGGAAGGGAAGGGAAGGGAAGGGAAGGGAAGGGAAGGTGCGGGAAGGGAAGGTGCGGGAAGGGAAGGGAAGGTGCGGGAAGGGAAGGTGCGGGAAGGGAAGGGAAGGTGCGGGAAGGGAAGGGAAGGGAAGGGAAGGGAAGGGAAGGGAAGGGAAGGGAAGGGAAGGGAAGGGAAGGGAAGGGAAGGGAAGGGAAGGGAAGGGAAGGGAAGGGAAGGGAAGGGAAGGGAAGGGAAGGGAAGGGAAGGGAAGGGAAGGGAAGGGAAGGGAAGGGAAAGGAAGGTGCGGGATGGGAAGGTGCGGGATGGGAAGGTGAGGGAAGGGAAGGGGAGAGAAGGAAGGAGAAAGGAAAGTGCACGAAGGTGCGGGAAGGTGCGGAAAGATGCGAGAAGGGAAGGAAAGGGATATTGTGGGAAGGGAAAGGAAGGTGCGGGAAGAGAAGGTGCGGGAAGGGAAGGTGCGGAAAGGGAAATAAAGGTGCGGGAAGGGAAGGGAAGGTGCGGGAAGGGAAGGTGCGGGAAGGGAAGGGAAGGTGCGGGAAGGGAAGGGAAGGTGCGGGAAGGGAAGGTGCGGGAAGGGAAGGGAAGGTGCGGGAAGGGAAGGTGCGGGAAGGTGCGGGAAGGGAAGGGAAGGGAAGAGAAGTGCGGAAAGGGAAGAGAGGTGCGGGAAGGTGCGGGAAGGTGCGAGAAGAGGAGGGGAGGGGAGGGGAGGGGAGGGAAGGGAAGGGAAGGGAAGGGAAGGGAAGGGAAGGGAAGGGAAGGGAAGGGAAGGGAAGGGAAGGGAAGGGAAGGGAAGGGAAGGGAAGGGAAGGGAAGGGAAGGGAAGGGAAGGGAAGGGAAGGGAAGGGAAGATGAGGGAAAGGAAGGGAAGGGAAGGGAAGGGAAGGGAAGGGAAGGGAAGGGAAGGGAAGGGAAGGGAAGGGAAGGGAAGGGAAGGGAAGGGAAGGGAAGGGAAGGGAAGGGAAGGGAAGGGAAGGGAAGGGAAGGGAAGGGAAGGGAAGGGAAGGGAAGGGAAGGGAAGGGAAGGGAAGGGAAGGGAAGGGAAGGGATGGGAAGGGAAGGGAAGGGAAGGGAAGGGAAGGTGCGGGAAGGGAAGGGAAGAGAAGGGAAGGTGCGGGAAGGGAAGGGAAGGGAAGGTGCGGGAAGGTGCGGGAAGGGAAGGGAAGAGAAGGGAAGGTGCGGGAAGGGAAGGTGCGGGAAGGTGCGGGAAGGTGCGGGAAGGGAAGGTGCGGGAAGGTGCGGGAAGGTGCGGGACGGGAAGGGAAGGGAAGGGAAGGTGCGGGAAGGGAAGGGAAGGGAAGGGAAGGGAAGGGAAGGGAAGGGAAGGGAAGGGAAGGGAAGGGAAGGGAAGGGAAGGGAAGGGAAGGGAAGGGAAGGGAAGGGAAGGGAAGGGAAGGGAAGGGAAGGGAAGATGAGGGAAAGGAAGAGAAGGGAAGGGAAGGGAAGGGAAGGGAAGGGAAGGGAAGGGAAGGGAAGGGAAGGGAAGGGAAGGGAAGGGAAGGGAAGGGAAGGGAAGGGAAGGGAAGGGAAGGGAAGGGAAGGGAAGGGAAGGGAAGGGAAGGGAAGGGAAGGGAAGGGAAGGGAAGGTGCGGGAAGGTGCGGGAAGGGAAGGTGCGGGAAGGGAAGGGAAGGGAAGGGAAGGGAAGGGAAGGGAAGGGAAGGGAAGGGAAGGGAAGGGAAGGGAAGGGAAGGGAAGGGAAGGGAAGGGAAGGGAAGGGAAGGGAAGGGAAGGGAAGGGAAGGGAAGGGAAGGGAAGATGAGGGAAAGGAAGGGAAGGTGCGGGAAGGTGCGGGAAGGTGCGGGAAGGGAAGGGAAGGGAAGGTGCGGGAAGGGAAGGGAAGGGAAGGGAAGGGAAGGGAAGGGAAGGGAAGGGAAGGGAAGGGAAGGGAAGGGAAGGGAAGGGAAGGGAAGGGAAGGGAAGGAAGGGAAGGGAAGGGAAGGGAAGGGAAGGGAAGGGAAGGGAAGGGAAGGGAAGGGATGGGAAGGGAAGGGATGGGAAGGGAAGGGAAGGGAAGGGAAGGGAAGGGAAGGGAAGGGAAGGGAAGGGAAGGGAAGGGAAGGGAAGGGAAGGGAAGGGAAGGGAAGGTGCGGGAAGGGAAGGGAAGGGAAGAGAAGGGAAGGTGCGGGAAGGGAAGGGAAGGGAAGGTGCGGGAAGGGAAGGGAAGGGAAGGGAAGAGAAGGGAAGGTGCGGGAAGGGAAGGTGCGGGAAGGTGCGGGAAGGTGCGGGAAGGTGCGGGACGGGAAGGGAAGGGAAGGGAAGGTGCGGGAAGGGAAGGGAAGGGAAGGGAAGGGAAGGGAAGGGAAGGGAAGGGAAGGGAAGGGAAGGGAAGGGAAGGGAAGGGAAGGGAAGGGAAGGGAAGGGAAGGGAAGGGAAGGGAAGGGAAGGGAAGGGAAGGGAAGGGAAGGGAAGGGAAGATGAGGGAAAGGAAGAGAAGGGAAGGGAAGGGAAGGGAAGGGAAGGGAAGGGAAGGGAAGGGAAGGGAAGGGAAGGGAAGGGAAGGGAAGGGAAGGGAAGGGAAGGGAAGGGAAGGGAAGGGAAGGGAAGGGAAGGGAAGGGAAGGGAAGGGAAGGGAAGGGAAGGGAAGGGAAGGGAAGGGAAGGTGCGGGAAAGGGAAGGGAAGAGAAGGGAAGGGAGGGGAAGGGAAGGCAGGGGAAGGCAAGAGAAGGTGCGGGAAGGGAAGGTGCGGAAAGGGAAGGGAAGGTGCGGGAAGGGAAGGGAAGGGAAGGTGCGGGAAGGGAAGGGAAGGAGCGGGAAGGGAAGGGAAGGTGCGGGAAGGTGCAGGAAGGGAAGGGAAGGTGCGGGAAGGTGCGGGAAGGGAAGGGAAGGTGCGGGAAGGTGCGGGAAGGTGCGGGAAGGGAAGGGAAGGGAAGGGAAGGGAAGGGAAGGGAAGGGAAGGGAAGGGAAGGGAAGGGAAGGGAAGGGAAGGGAAGGGAAGGGAAGGGAAGGGAAGGGAAGGGAAGGGAAGGGAAGGGAAGGGAAGGGAAGGGAAGGGAAGGTGCGGGAAGGGAAGGGAAGGTGCGGGAAGGGAAGGGAAGGTGCGGGAAGGGAAGGGAAGGTGCGGGAAGGTGCGGAAAGGGAAGGGAAGGGAAGGGAAGGGAAGGGAAGGGAAGGGAAGGGAAGGGAAGGGAAGGGAAGGGAAGGGAAGGGAAGGGAAGGGAAGGGAAGGGAAGGGAAGGGAAGGGAAGGGAAGGGAAGGGAAGGGAAGGGAAGGGAAGGGAAGGGAAGGGAAGGGAAGGTGCGGGAAGGGAAGGGAAGGGAAGGTGCGGGAAGGGAAGGGAAGGGAAGGGAAGGGAAGGGAAGGGAAGGGAAGGGAAGGGAAGGGAAGGGAAGGGAAGGGAAGGGAAGGGAAGGTGCGGGAAGGGAAGGTGCGGGAAGGGAAGGGAAGGTG
>NC_081289.1:130509094-130511594 GCF_030490865.1 Poecile atricapillus | reverse complement strand
GGGAAGGGAAGGGAAGGGAAGGGAAGGGAAGGGAAGGGAAGGTGCGGGAAGGGAAGGTGCGGGAAGGGAAGGGAAGGGAAGGGAAGGGAAGGGAAGGGAAGGGAAGGGAAGGGAAGGGAAGGGAAGGGAAGGGAAGGGAAGGGAAGGGAAGGGAAGGGAAGGGAAGGGAAGGGAAGGGAAGGGAAGGGAAGGGAAGGGAAGGGAAGGGAAGGAAGATGCGGGAAGGTGCGGGAAGGGAAGGTGCGGGAAGGTGCGGGAAGGTGCGGGAAGGTGCGGGAAGGGAAGCTGCGGGAAGGTGCGGGAAGGTGCGGGAAGGTGCGGGAAGGGAAGGGAAGGGAAGGGAAGGGAAGGGAAGGGAAGGGAAGGGAAGGGAAGGGAAGGGAAGGGAAGGGAAGGGAAGGGAAGGGAAGGGAAGGGAAGGGAAGGGAAGGGAAGGGAAGGGAAGGGAAGGGAAGGGAAGGGAAGGGAAGGGAAAGGAAGGTGCGGGATGGGAAGGTGCGGGATGGGAAGGTGAGGGAAGGGAAGGGAAGAGAAGGACGGAGCAGGGAAGGTGCAGGAAGGTGCGGGAAAGGTAAGGAAGGTGCAGGAAACTGCGGGAAGGTGCAGGAAGGGAAGGTGCGGGAAGGTGCGGAAAGATGCGAGAAGGGAAGGAAAGGGAAATTGTGGGAAGGGAAAGGGAAGGTGCGGGAAGAGAAGGTGCGGGAAGGGAAGGTGCGGAAAAGGAAGGTGCGGGAAGGGATGGGAAGGTGCGGGAAGATGCGGGAAGGTGCGGGAAGGGAAGGTGCGGGAAGGGAAGGTGCGGGAAGGGAAGGGAAGGTGCGAGAAAGTGCGGGAAGGTGCGGGAAGGTGAGGGAGGGGAAGGGATGGGATGGGAAGGGAAGGGAAGGGAAGGGAAGGGAAGGGAAGGGAAGGGAAGGGAAGGGAAGGGAAGGGAAGGGAAGGGAAGGGAAGGGAAGGGAAGGGAAGGGAAGGGAAGGGAAGGGAAGGGAAGGGAAGGGAAGGCGCGGGAAGGGAAGGGAAGGGAAGGGAAGGGAAGGGAAGGGAAGGGAAGGGAAGGGAAGGGAAGGGAAGGGAAGGGAAGGGAAGGGAAGGGAAGGGATGGGAAGGGAAGGGAAGGGAAGGGAAGGGAAGGGAAGGGAAGGGAAGGGAAGGGAAGGGAAGGGAAGGGAAGGGAAGGGAAGGGAAGGGAAGGGAAGGGAAGGGAAGGGAAGGGAAGGGAAGGGAAGGGAAGGGAAGGGAAGGGAAGGGAAGGGAAGGGAAGGGAAGGGAAGGGAAGGGAAGGGAAGGGAAGGGAAGGGAAGAGAAGGGAAGGTGCGGGAAGGGAAGGGAAGGGAAGGGAAGGGAAGGGAAAGGAAATGCAAGGGAGGGGAAGGGAAGGGAAGGTGCGGGAAGGGAAGGTGCGGGAAGGGAAGGGAAGGTGCGGGAAGGGAAGGGAAGGGAAGGTGCGGAAAGGGAAGGGAAGGGAAGGGAAGGGAAGGGAAGGGAAGGGAAGGGAAGGGAAGGGAAGGGAAGGGAAGGGAAGGGAAGGGAAGGGAAGGGAAGGGAAGGGAAGGGAAGGGAAGGGAAGGGAAGGGAAGGGAAGGGAAGGGAAGGGAAGGGAAGGTGTGGGAAGGTGTGGGAAGGGAAGGGAAGGGAAGGGAAGGGCAGGGAAGGGAAGGGCAGGGAAGGGAAGGGAAGGGAAGGGAAGGGAAGGGAAGGGAAGGGAAGGGAAGGGAAGGGAAGGGAAGGGAAGGGAAGGGAAGGGAAGGGAAGGGAAGGGAAGGGAAGGGAAGGGAAGGGAAGGGAAGGGAAGGGAAGGTGCGGGAAGGGAAGGGAAGGGAAGGGAAGGGAAGGGAAGGGAAGGGAAGGGAAGGGAAGGGAAGGGAAGGGAAGGGAAGGGAAAGTGCGGGGAGGTGCGGGAAGGTGCGGGAAGGGAAGGTGCGGGAAGGGAAGGTGCGGGAAGGTGCGGGAAGGGAAAGTGCGGGAAGGTACGGGAAGGTGCGGGAAGGGAAGGTGCGGGACGGGAAGGTGCGGAAAGGGAAGGTGCGGGAAGGGAAGGTGCGGGAAGGGAAGGTGCGGGAAGGGAAGGTGCGAGAAGGAAAGGGAAGGGAAAGTGCGGGAAGGGACGGGAAGGTGCGGGAAGGGAAGGTGCTGGAAGGAAAGGCGCGGGAAGGTGCGGGAAGGTGCGGGAAGGTGCGGAAAAGGAAAAGAGGGTGCGGGAAGTTGCGAGAAGGGAAGGTGCGGGAAGGTGCGGGAAGGTGCGGGAAGGGAAAGGAAGGGAAGGTGCGGGAAGGTGCGGGAAGGTGCAGGAAGGGAAGGTGCGGGAAGGGAAGGGAAGGTGCGGGAAGGGAAGGTGCGGGAAGGGAAGGTGCGGGAAGGGAAGGGAAGGTGCGGGAAAGGAAGGTGCGGGAACGGAAGGTGCGAGAAGGGAAGGAAAGGGAAGGGAAGGGAAGGGAAGGGAAGGGAAGGGAAGGGAAGGGAAGGGAAGGGAAGGGAAGGGAAGGGAAGGGAAGGGAAGGGA
>NC_081289.1:130481594-130506594 GCF_030490865.1 Poecile atricapillus | reverse complement strand
AAGGGAAGGGAAGGGAAGGGAAGGGAAGGGAAGGGAAGGGAAGGGAAGGGAAGGGAAGGGAAGGGAAGGGAAGGGAAGGGAAGGTGCGGAAAGGGAAGGTGCGGGAAGTGAAGGTGGGGGAAGGGAAGGGAAGGTGCGGGAAGGTGCGGGAAGGGAAGGGAAGGGAAGGTGCGGGAAGGGAAGGTGCGGGAAGGGAAGGGAAGGGAAGGGAAGGTGCGGGAAGGGAAGGGAAGGGAAGGGAAGGGAAGGGAAGGGAAGGGAAGGGAAGGGAAGGGAAGGGAAGGGAAGGGAAGGGAAGGGAAGGGAAGGGAAGGGAAGGGAAGGGAAGGGAAGGGAAGGGAAGGTGCGGAAAGGGAAGGTGCGGGAAGGGAAGGTGCGGGAAGGGAAGGTGCGGGAAGGTGCGGGAAGGTGCGGGAAGGTGCGGGAAGGGAAGGGAAGGGTAGGGAAGGGAAGGGAAGGGAAGGGAAGGGAAGGGAAGGGAAGGGAAGGGAAGGGAAGGGAAGGGAAGGGAAGGGAAGGGAAGGGAAGGGAAGGGAAGGGAAGGGAAGGGAAGGGAAGGGAAAGGAAGGTGAGGGAATAGAAAGGAAGGGAAGGGAAGGGAAGGCGCGGGACGGTGCGGGACAATGCGGGAAGGTGCTGGAAGGTGCGGGAAGGTGCGGGAAGGTGCGGGAAGGGAAGGTGCGGGAAGGGAAGGTGCGGGAAGGTGCGGGAAGGGAAGGGAAGGGAAGGGAAGGGAAGGGAAGGGAAGGGAAGGGAAGGGAAGGGAAGGGAAGGGAAGGGAAGGGAAGGGAAGGGAAGGGAAGGGATGGGAAGGGAAGGGAAGGGAAGGGAAGGGAAGGGAAGGGAAGGGAGGAAGGAAGGGAAGGGAAGGGAAGGGAAGGGAAGGGAAGGGAAGGGAAGGGAAGGGAAGGGAAGGGAAGGGAAGGGAAGGGAAGGGAAGGGAAGGGAAGGGAAGGGAAGGTGCAGTAAGGGAAGGGAAGGAAGGGAAGGAAGGGAAGGAAGGGAAGGGAAGGGAAGGGAAGGGAAGGGAAGGGAAGGGAAGGAAGGGAAGGGAAGGAAGGGAAGGGAAGGGAAGGGAAGGAAGGGAAGGGAAGGGAAGGGAAGGGAAGGGAAGGGAAGGGAAGGGAAGGAGGATGGGAAGGGATGGGATGGGAAGGGAAGGGAAGGGAAGGTGCGGGAAGGGAAGGGAAGGTGCGGGAAGGTGCGGGAAGGGAAGGGAAGAGAAGGGAAGGTGCGGGAAGGGAAGGGAAGGGAAGGTGCGGGAAGGGAAGGGAAGGGAAGGGAAGAGAAGGGAAGGTGCGGGAAGGGAAGGTGCGGGAAGGTGCGGGAGGGGAAGAGAAGGTGCGGGAAGGGAAGGTGCGTGAAGGGAAGGTGCGGGAAGGGAAGGGAAGGGAAGGGCAGGGAAGGGAAGGGAAGGGAAGGGAAGGGAAGGGAAGGGAAGGTGCGGGAAGGGAGGTGCGGGAAGGGAAGGGAGGGAAGGGAAGGGAAGGGAAGGGAAGGGAAGGGAAGGGAAGGGAAGGAAGGGAAGGAAGGGAAGGGAAGGGAAGGGAAGGAAGGGAAGGGAAGGGAAGGAAGGGAAGGGAAGGGAAGGGAAGGGAAGGGAAGGGAAGGGAAGGAGGAAGGGAAGGGAAGGAAGGGAAGGGAAGGTGCGGGAAGGGAAGGTGCGGGAAGGTGCGGGAAGGGAAGGGAAGGGAAGGGAAGGGAAGGGAAGGGAAGGGAAGGGAAGGGAAGGGAAGGGAAGGGAAGGGAAGGGAAGGGAAGGGAAGGGAAGGGAAGGGAAGGGAAGGGAAGGGAAGGGAAGGGAAGGGAAGGGAAGGGAAGGTGCGGGAAGGGAAGGGAAGGGAAGGGAAGGGAAGGGAAGGGAAGGGAAGGGAAGGGAAGGGAAGGGAAGGGAAGGGAAGGGAAGGGAAGGGAAGGGAAGGGAAGGGAAGGGAAGGGAAGGGAAGGGAAGGGAAGGGAAGGGAAAGGAAGGTGAGGGAATAGAAAGGAAGGGAAGGGAAGGGAAGGCGCGGGACGGTGCGGGACAATGCGGGAAGGTGCTGGAAGGTGCGGGAAGGTGCGGGAAGGGAAGGGAAGGGAAGGGAAGGGAAGGGAAGGGAAGGGAAGGGAAGGGAAGGGAAGGGAAGGGAAGGGAAGGGAAGGGAAGGGAAGGGAAGGGAAGGGAAGGGAAGGGAAGGGAAGGGAAGGGAAGGGAAGGTGCAGTAAGGGAAGGGAAGGGAAGGGAAGGGAAGGGAAGGGAAGGGAAGGGAAGGGAAGGGAAGGGAAGGAAGGGAAGGGAAGGGAAGGGAAGGGAAGGGAAGGGAAGGGAAGGTGCGGGAAGGGAAGGGAAGGGAAGGGAAGGGAAGGGAAGGGAAGGGAAGGGAAGGGAAGGGAAGGGAAGGGAAGGGAAGGTGTGGGAAGGGATAGGAAAGGGAAGGGAAGGGAAGGGAAGGGAAGGGAAGGGAAGGGAAGGGAAGGGAAGGGAAGGGAAGGGAAGGGAAGGGAAGGGAAGGGAAGGGAAGGGAAGGGAAGGGAAGGGAAGGGAAGGGAAGGGAAGGGAAGGGAAGGGAAGGGAAGGGAAGGGAAGGGAAGGTGAGGGAATAGAAAGGAAGGGAAGGGAAGGGAAGGCGCGGGACGGTGCGGGACAATGCGGGAAGGTGCTGGAAGGTGCGGGAAGGTGCGGGAAGGGAAGGGAAGGGAAGGGAAGGGAAGGGAAGGGAAGGGAAGGGAAGGGAAGGGAAGGGAAGGGAAGGGAAGGGAAGGTGCAGTAAGGGAAGGGAAGGGAAGGGAAGGGAAGGGAAGGGAAGGGAAGGGAAGGGAAGGGAAGGGAAGGGAAGGGAAGGGAAGGGAAGGGAAGGGAAGGGAAGGGAAGGGAAGGGAAGGGAAGGGAAGGTGCGGGAAGGGAAGGTGCGGGAAGGGATAGGAAAGGGAAGGGAAGGGAAGGGAAGGGAAGGGAAGGGAAGGGAAGGGAAGGGAAGGGAAGGGAAGGGAAGGGAAGGGAAGGGAAGGGAAGGGAAGGGAAGGGAAGGGAAGGGAAGGGAAGGGAAGGGAAGGGAAGGGAAGGGAAGGGAAAGGAAGGTGAGGGAATAGAAAGGAAGGGAAGGGAAGGGAAGGCGCGGGACGGTGCGGGACAATGCGGGAAGGTGCTGGAAGGTGCGGGAAGGTGCGGGAAGGGAAGGGAAGGGAAGGGAAGGGAAGGGAAGGGAAGGGAAGGGAAGGGAAGGGAAGGGAAGGGAAGGGAAGGGAAGGGAAGGGAAGGGAAGGGAAGGGAAGGGAAGGGAAGGGAAGGGAAGGTGCAGTAAGGGAAGGGAAGGGAAGGGAAGGGAAGGGAAGGGAAGGGAAGGGAAGGGAAGGGAAGGGAAGGGAAGGGAAGGGAAGGGAAGGGAAGGGAAGGGAAGGGAAGGGAAGGGAAGGGAAGGGAAGGGAAGGGAAGGGAAGGGAAGGGAAGGGAAGGGAAGGTGTGGGAAGGGATAGGAAAGGGAAGGGAAGGGAAGGGAAGGGAAGGGAAGGGAAGGGAAGGGAAGGGAAGGGAAGGGAAGGGAAGGGAAGGGAAGGGAAGGGAAGGGAAGGGAAGGGAAGGGAAGGGAAGGGAAGGGAAGGGAAGGGAAGGTGAGGGAATAGAAAGGAAGGGAAGGGAAGGGAAGGCGCGGGACGGTGCGGGACAATGCGGGAAGGTGCTGGAAGGTGCGGGAAGGTGCGGGAAGGGAAGGGAAGGGAAGGGAAGGGAAGGGAAGGGAAGGGAAGGGAAGGGAAGGGAAGGGAAGGGAAGGGAAGGGAAGGGAAGGGAAGGGAAGGGAAGGGAAGGGAAGGGAAGGGAAGGGAAGGGAAGGGAAGGGAAGGGAAGGTGTGGGAAGGGATAGGAAAGGGAAGGGAAGGGAAGGGAAGGGAAGGGAAGGGAAGGGAAGGGAAGGGAAGGGAAGGGAAGGGAAGGGAAGGGAAGGGAAGGGAAGGGAAGGGAAGGGAAGGGAAGGGAAGGGAAGGGAAGGGAAGGGAAGGGAAGGGAAGGGAAGGGAAGGGAAGGGAAGGGAGGGGAGGGGAAGGGAAGGGAAGGTGCGGGAAGGTGCGGGAAGGGAAGGGAAGGGAAGGGAAGGTGCGGAAAAGGAAGGTGCGGGAAGGGATGGGAAGGTGCGGGAAGATGCGGGAAGGTGCGGGAAGGGAAGGTGCGGGAAGGGAAGGTGCGGGAAGGGAAGGGAAGGTGCGAGAAAGTGCGGGAAGGTGCGGGAAGGTGAGGGAGGGGAAGGGATGGGAAGGGAAGGGAAGGGAAGGGAAGGGAAGGGAAGGGAAGGGAAGGGAAGGGAAGGGAAGGGAAGGGAAGGGAAGGGAAGGGAAGGGAAGGGAAGGGAAGGGAAGGGAAGGGAAGGGAAGGTGCGGGAAGGGAAGGTGCGGGAAGGGAAGGGAAGGTGCGGGAAGGGAAGGGAAGGGAAGGTGCGGGAAGGGAAGGGAAGGTGCGGGAAGGGAAGGGAAGGTGCGGGAAGGGAAGGGAAGGTGCGGGAAGGGAAGGGAAGGTGCGGGAAGGGAAGGGAAGGTGCGGGAAGGGAAGGGAAGGGAAGGGAAGGGAAGGGAAGGGAAGGGAAGGGAAGGGAAGGGAAGGGAAGGGAAGGGAAGGGAAGGGAAGGGAAGGGAAGGGAAGGGAAGGGAAGGGAAGGGAAGGGAAGGGAAGGGAAGGGAAGGGAAGGTGCGGGAAGGGAAAGTGCGGGAAGGTGCGGGAAGGTGCGGGAAGGGAAGGTGCGGGAAGGTGCGGGAAGGGAAAGTGCGGGAAGGTGCGGGAAGGTGCGGGAAGGGAAGGTGCAAGAAGGGAAGGTGCGGAAAGGGAAGGTGCGGGAAGGGAAGGTGCGGGAAGGGAAGGTGCGGGAAGGGAAGGTGCGAGAAGGGAAGGGAAGGGAAAGTGCGGGAAGGGACGGGAAGGTGCGGGAAGGGAAGGTGCTGGAAGGAAAGGCGCGGGAAGGTGCGGGAAGGTGCGGGAAGGTGCGGAAAAGAGGGTGCGGGAAGGTGCGAGAAGGGAAGGTGCGGGAAGGTGCGGGAAGGTGCGGGAAGGGAAAGGAAGGGAAGGTGCGGGAAGGTGCGGGAAGGTGCAGGAAGGGAAGGTGCGGGAAGGTGCGGGAAGGTGCGGGAAGGGAAGGTGCGGGAAGGGAAGGTGCGGGAAGGGAAGGTGCGGGAAGGTGCGGGAAAGTGCGGGAAGGGAAGGGAAGGGAAGGGAAGGGAAGGGAAGGGAAGGGAAGGGAAGGGAAGGGAAGGGAAGGGAAGGGAAGGGAAGGGAAGGGAAGGGAAGGGAAGGGAAGGGAAGGGAAGGGAAGGGAAGGGAAGGGAAGGGAAGGGAAGGGAAGGGAAGGGAAGGGAAGGGAAGGGAAGGTGCGGGAAGGGAAGGGAAGGGAAGGGAAGGTGCGGGAAGGGAAGGGAAGGGAAGGGAAGGGAAGGTGCGGGAAGGGAAGGGAAGGGAAGGGAAGGGAAGGGAAGGGAAGGGAAGGGAAGGGAACAGAAGGGAAGGGAAGGGAAGGGAAGGGAAGGGAAGGGAAGGGAAGGGAAGGGAAGGGAAGGGAAGGGAAGGGAAGGGAAGGGAACAGAAGGGAAGGGAAGGGAAGGGAAGGGAAGGGCAGGGAAGGGAAGGGAAGGGCAGGGAAGGGAAGGGAAGGGAAGGGCAGGGAAGGGAAGGGAAGGGAAGGGAAGGGAAGGGAAGGGAAGGGAAGGGAAGGGAAGGGAAGGGAAGGGAAGGGAAGGGAAGGGAAGGGAAGGGAAGGGAAGGGAAGGGAAGGGAAGGGAAGGGAAGGGAAGGGAAGGGAAGGGAAGGGAAGGGAAGGGAAGGGAAGGGAAGGGAAGGGAAGGGAAGGGAAGGGAAGGGAAGGGAAGGGAAGGGAAGGGAAGGGAAGGTGCGGGAAGGGAAGGTGCGGGAAGGGAAGGTGCGGGAAGGTGCGGGAAGGTGCGGGAAGGTGCGGGAAGGGAAGGGAAGGGAAGGGAAGGGAAGGGAAGGGAAGGGAAGGGAAGGGAAGGGAAGGGAAGGGAAGGGAAGGGAAGGGAAGGGAAGGGAAGGGAAGGGAAGGGAAGGGAAGGGAAGGGAAGGGAAGGGATGGGAAGGGAAGGGAAGGGAAAGTGCGGGAAGGGAAGGGAAGGTGCGGGAAGGTGCGGGAAGGGAAGGGAAGAGAAGGGAAGGTGCGGGAAGGGAAGGGAAGGTGCGGGAAGGTGTGGGAAGGGAAGGGAAGAGAAGGGAAGGTGCGGGAAGGGAAGGTGCGGGAAGGTGCGGGAAGGTGCGGGAAGGTGCGGGAAGGGAAGGTGCGGGAAGGTGCGGGAAGGTGCGGGAAGGTGCGGGAAGGTGCGGGAAGGTGCGAGAAGGGAAGGTGCGGGAAGGTGCGGGAAGGTGCGGGAAGGTGCGGGAAGGTGCGGGAAGGTGCGGGAAGGGAAGGGAAGGGCAGGGAAGGGAAGGGAAGGGAAGGGAAGGGAAGGGAAGGGAAGGGAAGGGAAGGGAAGGGAAGGGAAGGGAAGGGAAGGTGCGGGAAGGTGCGGGAAGGGAAGGGAAGGTGCGGGAAGGGAAGGTGCGGGAAGGGAAGGGAAGGGAAGGGAAGGGAAGGGAAGGGAAGGGAAGGGAAGGGAAGGGAAGGGAAGGGAAGGGAAGGGAAGGGAAGGGAAGGGAAGGGAAGGTGCGGGAAGGGAAGGTGCGGGAAGGGAAGGGAAGGTGCGGGAAGGGAAGGGAAGGGAAGGTGCGGGAAGGGAAGGGAAGGTGCGGGAAGGGAAGGGAAGGTGCGGGAAGGTGCGGGAAGGGAAGGGAAGGGAAGGGAAGGGAAGGGAAGGGAAGGGAAGGGAAGGGAAGGGAAGGGAAGGGAAGGGAAGGGAAGGGAAGGGAAGGGAAGGGAAGGGAAGGGAAGGGAAGGGAAGGGAAGGGAAGGGAAGGGAAGGGAAGGGAAGGGAAGGGAAGGGAAGGGAAGGGAAGGGAAGGTGCAAGACGGTGCAGGACAGTGCGGGAAGTTGCAGGAGGGTGCGGGAATGGAAGGTGACGAAAGGGAAGGGGAGGGAAGGACGGAGAAGGGAACTTGCAGGAAAGTGCGGGAAAGGTAAGGAAGGTGCGGGAAGGTGCGGGAAAGGAAAGGAAGGTGCGCGAAAGTGCAGGAAGGGAAAGTGGAGGAAGGTGCGGAAAGATGCGAGAAAAGAAGGGAAGGGAAATTGTGGGAAGGGAAGGGAAGGTGCGGGAAGGGAAGGTGCGGGAAGGGAAGGTGCGGGAAGGTGTGGGAAGGTGTGGGAAGGTGTGGGAAGGGAAGGGAAGGGAAGGGAAGGGAAGGGAAGGGAAGGGAAGGGAAGGGAAGGGAAGGGAAGGGAAGGGAAGGGAAGGGAAGGGAAGGGAAGGGAAGGGAAGGGAAGGGAAGGGAAGGGAAGGGAAGGGAAGGGAAGGGAAGGGAAGGGAAGGGAAGGGAAGGGAAGGGAAGGGAAGGGAAGGTGTCTTGGGGTGACTTTATAATACTGGTATCTCTAATTGTCTGGTTTATGTTATATATTAAGTTCTGTACTTTTAAGACTGGCTCTGAGAGCAAAAGAGGGGGAAAAAGAAGCCGCAGTTTGTGTTAAAGAAAATATAACTCCCACTCATCTCGCTCCTGGACTGTGTTGTCTGCAGCACAGACAGACAGCGGGACAGAGCTTCTCCCTGGCTTTTAGTTAGTTTTAGCTAGCTGAGGCAGAAGAATTCCCCGGACCTTTGGTTTTTTTTTCCTTTTTCTTAGATCTGTGCAAGCCTGCTCTGGACTGAACACCCAGCTAAACCCCGAGAGCCCACGCCTGTGGCCCACCAGGGCCTGGGCCTCGGCACTTTTCCAGCGCTGAAGGGACTGATAAGAAACTGAGCAAGCCGAGCTACACACCACATGAAAAGGACTTTTCTTCCTAGATTTGCCATCCCATCGAACAGCAAGAGGTTTTATTATTTAATATTATTCAATTTTCTGTTAAATAAACAGCTTTTTCCACTTCTCTCCAAAGAAATTTTTTTCCCTTTCCCGGACCGGTTGGTGGAGAGGGGCATTTCCCTGGGGAAATCCCCATCCAGAGTTTTCCTCCCTAATTTGCCCTAAACTAAAACATATACAGCTTTTGGCGCCCAGTGCGGGGCGAGAGAAAGTGGAAAAACCTGTACTGATTGTTGGTTGTATTTTTGGTTGTATTTATTCTGTGTTAAGATAAAGCAGTCAGTAGCCATGTTGTTTAGATACATAATATCTCTCGGGGTGGAAGCCTTCATGTCGATCTGGTCCCTAGAATTTTTTGAGGTTTTAATACTTGTCTTTTCCCTCTTTCACAATAGAGGGGCATGGATTAGAATGGTTATTGTGCTGGGCTTGGTGATAATTATTTGTAAGAAGTTTATAGAACTACTGAAGTTTCTGTCAGGTATGTTTGGCTTATGGTTTCTTCGCCCGACCCTGCCTCCCAGTCCCAGTAGCACATTTTGGGAGTTTATTGGTAATTGTACCCAGTTTGTTAGAGGAAGAGCAGGGGATGAGGCTTTTCAGCCTTTTCTTTCCTTTTTCTCCTTTGAATCTGTTATGTCCCTCTTTGAGAATATCCAGTTTCCCCTGAGTGTTAAGGATACCACTTTCCTGGTCACTTTCCTGGTAGTTCAGCTGTTAAGCTTCCTCTATACGGCCTGCAACTTCTCTAGAGTGAGGGCTGAGATATCCAGAGGAGCCAATGAAACCCCTGTCCCAGAAGTAGGCTCAGGTGTGAAAAATCCTGAGTGGAGTAGAGAATGGGAAAGAATTGGCCGAACTCTGGAGGAATTTTCTGATTCCCCAGCCTGGGAATTTTCACGTGAACAAATTCAGAACCCAGATGAAGTAGGGAAATATCTGGAAGAGAATTGCTGTGATGATTATAAGAAGAAAAATTTCATTGCAATAAGCTGGGCCCTAGTGTATGCTTATCGCACGCTGCTAGATACTGTAGGGCAGGCAGATAAATCAGCAGCTACCCCAGTCACTCAGGCTGCAGCCAAGTCAGCAGCCAAACCAGACAGTGAGCCTAAGCCAGCAGCCAAACCAGACAGTGAGCCTAAGCCAGCAGCCAAACCAGACAGTGAGCCTAAGCCAGTGGCCACACCAGACAGTGAACCTAAGCCAGTGTCTGTTGCTCCTACCACGAGAGGTATGAAATTCAAAACCAAAACCGATCGGCCAGTAGATGATGATAATGGCGATGAGGGGGAAGGACCCTCAAGACCAGCAACTGATCAAAAATCAGAAGGCGCTGGTGAACCTTTCTCCCTGAAGGACCTTCGTGGCCTGAGAAAAGATTACACTCGACGACCTGATGAATCTATAATTAGTTGGTTAGTCCGTCTGTGAGATGCTGCAAGTGAAGCTACAGTTCTGGATGGCACTGAAGCGAGGCATCTGGGATCCCTGTCACATGATCCGGTTATCGATCAAGAAGTGATGAGGGGGGCTGACCCTTATAGTCTCTGGGAACGGGTCCTGAGAAGTGTGGCACAAAGATATCTGTGTGCAGACGATCTCTATATACAGCAAACTCGTTGGAAAACCATAGAACAAGGGATTCAGCGCTTGAGAGAAATGGCAATAGTAGAGATTGTCTTCGTGAGTGACTTAGGTACTAGAAATCCAGATTTGGTGCCATGTACATCTGTGATGTGGCGAAAACTTGTTCGACTTGAGCCACAAGAATACGCTTCTGCTTTAGCAACAATGAAGCGAGATGACCGAGAAGAGACTGTGCTGGATATGGCGAAGAAACTTCGAACATATGCAGATACCGTGCATGGCCCCATGCAGGCAACAATTGCAGCTGTGAGAACAGATATGCAAAACCTCCAAGACAAAATGGAAGAGAATTTCAAGAAACTCAAGGAAGATCTTCTTCCAGTCTCAGCAGTACAGTCCAAGAGCCCCGAGACCCAACGCAGAAATTCCCCAGATAGAGAGAAAAAGCTACGAGCTGAGCTGTGGTTTTTCCTACGTGACTGTGGAGAAAACATGAAAAGATAAGATGAAAAATCTACTGGTGCTCTGGCACAACGAGTGCGTGAATTAGAAGACAGCAAGACTCAGGGGGGATACTCCACCAAAAAGAAAGCCGCTCCAGTAGCCTATAGTCAAACTGACAAGTATGATGATGACATGTCTGATTCTCTTGAAGGAACCTCCAAGACATATACCCAAGGAAAGAAGGATAACCAGGCTTAGAGGGGCCCTGCCTCTAGCCAGGTAGAGGCTAGGGAAAACCGTGTCTTTTGGACTGTGTGGATTCGTTGGCCTGGCACATCTGAACCACGAAAATATGAGGCCTTGGTTGACACTGGTGCCCAGTGCACCCTAATCCCATCAAAATATGTAGGGGCAGAATCTGTTTCTATTGCTGGTGTGACAGGGAGATCACAGGACTTTACTTTAGTGGAAGCTGATGTGAGCCTGACTGGAAATGAGTGGAAGAAACACCCCATTGTGACTGGCCCAGAGGCCCCGTGCATTTTGGGCATAGACTACCTCCGAAGTGGGTATTTTAAGGACCCAAAGGGGCTTAGGTGGGTATTTGGGATAGCAGCTGTAGAGACAGAGGGTGTCCAGCAACTGAACACCTTGCCTGGACTGTCAGAGAACCCATCTGCAGTAGGACTCCTGAAAGTGGAAGAACAGCGAGTACCAATTGCCACCTCGACGGTGCACCGCCGGCAGTATAGAACAACTCGAGATGCTGTGATCCCCATCCACAAGATGATCCGAGAGCTGGAGAGCCAAGGGGTGGTCAGCAAAACCCACTCACCCTTCAACAGCCCCATCTAGCCTGTGCGTAAATCTGAAAGAGAATGGAAATTGACTGTGGACTATCGTGCATTGAATAAAGTAACTCCACCGCTGAGCGCTGCCGTGCCGGACATGCTAGAGCTCCAGTACGAGCTGGAGTCCAAAGCAGCAAAGTGGTATGCCACTATTGACATTGCCAATGCATTTTTCTCCATTCCCCTGGCAGCAGAATGTAGGCCTCAGTTTGCTTTCACGTGGAGGGGAGTGCAGTACACCTGGAACCGACTGCCCCAGGGGTGGAAGCACAGCCCCACCATCTGCCATGGACTGATCCAGGCTGCCCTGGAAAAGAGTGAGGCTCCGGAACATCTGCAGTACATTGATGACATCATTGTTTGGGGAAAGACGGCTGAAGAAGTCTTTAAGAAAAGAGAGAAAATCATCCAGGTTCTCCTGAAAGCCGGTTTTGCCATCAAGAAGAGCAAAGTTAAGGGACCAGCTCGTGAGATTCAGTTTCTGGGGGTAAAGTGGCAAGATGGACGGCGTCAGATCCCTACTGATGTCATCAACAAGATCACAGCAATGTCTCCACCAGCCAACAAGAAGGAAACACAAGCTTTCCTAGGTGCCATAGGTTTTTAGAGGATGCACATTCCTGAGTACAGTCAGATTGTGAGCCCTCTTTACCTGGTCACCCGCAAAAAGAACACTTTCCAGTGGGGCCCTGAACAACAACAAGCCTTTGCTCAGATTAAGCAGGAGATCGCTCATGCAGTAGCCCTTAGCCCAGTCAGGACAGGACCAGATGTGAAGAACGTGCTCTACTCTGCAGCCGGGAGCCATGGTCTGTCCTGGAGCCTGTGGCAGAAAGTGCCTGGGGAGACTTGAGGCCGACCACTGGGATTCTAGAGCCGAAGCTACAGAGGGTCCGAAGCCAACTACACTCCCACAGAGAAAGAAATCTTAGCTGCCTATGAAGGAGTCCAAGCCGCCTCAGAAGTGATTGGCACAGAAGCACAACTCCTCCTGGCACCCCGACTGCCAGTGCTGGGGTGGATGTTTAAAGGAAAGGTTCCCTCTACCCACCACGCCACCGACGCTACATAGAGCAAGTGGATCGCCCTCATCACGCAGCGCGCCCGTATTAGAAACCCAAATCGCCCTGAGATTTTAGAGATAATTACAAACTGGCCTGAAGGTGAAAACTTTGATCTCACTGATGAAGAAGAGCAGGAACAAGTGACACGAGCTGAAGAAGCTCCACCATATAACCAACTTCCAGCAGAAAAAACACGCTACGCTCTGTTCACTGATGGTTCCTGTCGCATCGTAGGGATGAACCGAAAGTGGAAAGCAGCCGTATGGAGCCCCACACGACAGGTCGCAGAGGCCACTGAAAGAAAAGGTGGATCAAGCCAACTTGCTGAACTCAAAGCTGTTCAACTGGCCCTGGACATTGCTGAAAGAGAGAAGTGGCCAAAACTCTATCTCTACACTGATTCATAGATGGTAGCCAATGCTCTGTAGAGATAGCTGGAAAGGTGGAAAAGGGCCAACTGGCAACGCAGAGGAAAGCCAATCTGAGCTGCTGATGAGTGGAAAGACATCGCCACCAGAGTAGAGAAACTGTCTGTGAGAGTCCGTCATGTAGATGCCCATGTCCCCAAGAGTAGGGCTAATGAAGAGCACCGAAACAATGAGCAGGTAGATCAAGCTGCAAAGATAAAAGTGTCAAAGATAGACTTAGATTAGCAACACAAGAGAGAGTTGTTCCTAGCTCGATGGGCCCATGATGCCTCAGGCCATCAGGGTAGAGATGCCACCTATAAGTGGGCACGAGACCGAGGGGTGGATCTAACCATAGACAGTATTTCCCAAGTTATCCATGACTGTGAGACGTGTGCCATGATCAAACAGGCCAAGCGGTTGAAGCCCCTCTGGTACGGTGAGCGGTGGTCCAGATACAAGTATGGAGAGGCCTGGCAGATTGACTACATCACACTGCCCCAAACCCGCCAAGGAAAGCGCTACGTGCTCACGATGGTAGAAGCCACCACTGGATAGTTAGAAACCTACCCTGTGCCTCATGCTACAGCCCGGAACACCATCCTGGGACTTGAGAAGCAAGTCCTTTAGAGGCATGGCACCCCTGAGAAGATTGAGTCAGACAATGAGACTCATTTCAAAAATAACCTTATAAACAGCTGAGCTAAGGAACATGGCATTAAGTGAGTGTACCATATCCCCTACCATGCACCTGCTGCAGGGAAAGTGGAGAGGTACAATAAACTGTTAAAGACTACCTTGAAAGCATTGAGTAGGAGATCTTTCAAAAATTGAGAGCAACATCTAGCAAAGACCACCTGGATAGTTAACACCCGAGGTTCCACCAACCGAGCAGGCCCAGCCCAATCCGAGGCCCTGTATATAGTAGACGGGGACAAAGTCCCAGCGGTACATCTCAGAAGTTTGTTAAGAAAGACAGTTTAGATCAATTCTACTTCGAGTGCAAACAAACCCATTCGTGGAGTTGTTTTTGCTCAGGGACCGAGTTGCACATAGTAGATAATGCAGAAAGATGAAACAACACAATGTGTACCTCAGAGAGATCTGATAGTTGAGTGAAGATCGTAAATTAATTCCCTTGTCTGTATAATATATGTGTTGTAGAGTTAAAATATATATATATATTAATTTTAATAATAAGTTGACGATATAGGGATAAAGGGTGGAATGTCCTGGGGTGACTTTATAATACTGGTATCCCCAATCGTCTGGTTTATGTTATATATTAAGTTCTGTACCTTTAAGACTGGCTCTGAGAGCAAAAGAGGGGGAAAAAGAAGCCGCAGTTTGTGTTAAAGAAAATATAACTCCCACACATCTCGCTCCTGGACTGTGTTGTCTGCAGCACAGACAGACAGCGGGACAGAGCTTCTCCCTGGCTTTTAGTTAGTTTTAGCTAGCTGAGGCAGAAGAATTCCCCGGACCTTTGGTTTTTTTTTTCCTTTTTCTTAGATCTGTGCAAGCCTGCTCTGGACTGAACACCCAGCTAAACCCCGAGAGCCCACGCCTGTGGCCCACCAGGGCCTGGGCCTCGGCACTTTTCCAGCGCTGAAGGGACTGATAAGAAACTGAGCAAGCCGAGCTACACACCACATGAAAAGGACTTTTCTTCCTAGATTTGCCATCCCATCGAACAGCAAGAGGTTTTATTATTTAATATTATTCAATTTTCTGTTAAATAAACAGCTTTTTCCACTTCTCTCCAAAAAAATTTTTTTCCCTTTCCCGAACCGGTTAGTAGAGAGAGGCATTTCCCTGGGGAAATCCCCATCCAGAATTTTCCTCCCTAATTTGCCCTAAACTAAAACAGAAGGGAAGGGAAGGGAAGGGAAGGGAAGGGAAGGGAAGGGAAGGGAAGGGAAGGGAAGGGAAGGGAAGGGAAGGGAAGGGAAGGGAAGGGAAGGGAAGGGAAGGGAAGGGAAGGGAAAAGAAGGGAAGGTGCGGGAAGGGAAGGTGCGGATGGGAAGGGAAGGGAAGGGAGGGGAAGGGAAGGGAAGGGACGGGAAGGGAAGGGAAGGGAAGGGAAGGGAAGGGAAGGGAAGGGAAGGGAAGGGAAGGGAAGGGAAGGGAAGGGAAGGGAAGGGAAGGGAAGGGAAGGGAAGGGAAGGGAAGGGAAGGGAAGGGAAGGGAAGGGAAGGGATGGGAAGGGAAGGGAAGGGAAAGTGCGGGAAGGGAAGGGAAGGTGCGGGAAGGTGCGGGAAGGGAAGGGAAGAGAAGGGAAGGTGCGGGAAGGGAAGGGAAGGGAAGGTGCGGGAAGGTGCGGGAAGGGAAGGGAAGAGAAGGGAAGGTGCGGGAAGGGAAGGTGCGGGAAGGTGCGGGAAGGTGCGGGAAGGTGCGGGAAGGGAAGGTGCGGGAAGGTGCGGGAAGGTGCGGGAAGGTGCGGGAAGGTGCGGGAAGGGAAGGTGCGGGAAGGTGCGGGAAGGTGCGGGAAGGTGCGGGAAGGGAAGGGAAGGGAAGGGAAGGGAAGGGAAGGGAAGGGAAGGGAAGGGAAGGGAAGGGAAGGGAAGGGAAGGGAAGGGAAGGGAAGGGAAGGGAAGGGAAGGGAAGGGAAGGGAAGGGAAGGGAAGGGAAGGTGCGGAAAAAGAAGGTGCGGGAAGGGAAGGTGCGGGAAGGGAAGGGAAGGTGCGGGAAGGGAAGGGAAGGGAAGGTGCGGGAAGGTGCGGGAAGGGAAGGGAAGGGAAGGGAAGGGAAGGGAAGGGAAGGGAAGGGAAGGGAAGGGAAGGGAAGGGAAGGGAAGGGAAGGGAAGGGAAGGGAAGGGAAGGGAAGGGAAGGGAAGGTGCGGGAAGGGAAGGTGCGGGAAGGTGCGGGAAGGTGCGGGAAGGTGCGGGAAGGGAAGGTGCGGGAAGGGAAGGTGCGGGAAGGGAAGGTGCGGGAAGGGAAGGGAAGGGAAGGTGCGGGAAGGGAAGGGAAGGTGCGGGAAGGTGCGGGAAGGTGCGGGAAGGGAAGGGAAGGGAAGGGAAGGGAAGGGAAGGGAAGGGAAGGGAAGGGAAGGGAAGGGAAGGGAAGGGAAGGGAAGGGAAGGGAAGGGAAGGGAAGGGAAGGTGCGGGAAGGGAAGGGTAGGTGCGGGAAGGGAAGGTGAGGGAAGGGAAGGGAAGGTGCGGGAAGGTGTGGGAAGGTGCGGGAAGGGAAGGGAAGGGAAGGGAAGGGAAGGGAAGGGAAGGGAAGGGAAGGGAAGGGAAGGGAAGGGAAGGGAAGGGAAGGGAAGGGAAGGGAAGGGAAGGGAAGGGAAGGGAAGGGAAGGGAAGGGAAGGGAAGGGAAGGTGCGGGAAGGGAAGGTGCGGGAAGGTGCGGGAAGGGAAGGGAAGGGAAGGGAAGGGAAGGGAAGGGAAGGGAAGGGAAGGGAAGGGAAGGGAAGGGAAGGGAAGGGAAGGGAAGGGAAGGGAAGGGAAGGGAAGGGAAGGGAAGGGAAAGGAAGGGAAGGGAAGGTGCGGGAAGGGAAGGGAAGGTGCGGGAAGGGAAGGGAAGATGCGGGAAGGGAAGGGAAGGGAAGGGAAGGGAAGGGAAGGGAAGGGAAGGGAAGGGAAGGGAAGGGAAGGGAAGGGAAGGGAAGGGAAGGGAAGGGAAGGGAAGCTGCGGGAAGGGAAGGGAAGGTGCGGGAAGAGAAAAAAAGGTGCGGGAAGGGAAGGGAAGGTGCGGGAAGGGATGGTGCGGGAAGGGAAGGGAAGGTGCAGGAAGGGAAGGTGCGGGAAGGGAAGGTGCGGGAAGGGAAGGGAAGGTGCGGGAAGGTGCGGGAAGGGAAGGGAAGGGAAGGTGCGGGAAGGTGCGGGAAGGGAAGGTGCGGGAAGGTGCGGGAAGGTGCGGGAAGGTGCGGGAAGGGAAGGGAAGGGAAGGGAAGGTGCGGGAAGGGAAGGTGCGGGAAGGTGCGGGAAGGGAAGGGTAGGGAAGGGAAGGGAAGGGAAGGGAAGGGAAGGGAAGGGAAGGGAAGGGAAGGGAAGGGAAGGGAAGGGAAGGGAAGGGAAGGGAAGGGAAGGGAAGGGAAGGGAAGGGAAGGGAAGGGAAGGTGCGGGAAGGTGCGGGAAGGGAAGGTGCGGGAAGGGAAGGTGCGGGAAGGGAAGGGAAGGTGCGGGAAGGGAAGGGAAGGTGCGGGAAGGGAAGGGAAGGTGCGGGAAGGGAAGGGAAGGGAAGGTGCGGGAAGGGAAGGGAAGGGAAGGGAAGGGAAGGGAAGGGAAGGGAAGGGAAGGGAAGGGAAGGGAAGGGAAGGGAAGGGAAGGGAAGGGAAGGGAAGGGAAGGGAAGGTGCGGGAAGGGAAGGTGCGGGAAGGGAAGGTGCGGGAAGGGAAGGTGCGGGAAGGGAAGGTGCGGGAAGGGAAGGGAAGGGAAGGGAAGGGAAGGGAAGGGAAGGGAAGGGAAGGGAAGGTGCGGGAAGGGAAGGGAAGGGAAGGGAAGGGAAGGGAAGGGAAGGGAAGGGAAGGGAAGGGAAGGGAAGGGAAGGGAAGGGAAGGGAAGGGAAGGTGCGGGAAGGGAAGGTGCGGGAAGGTGCGGGAAGGTGCGGGAAGGTGCGGGAAGGGAAGGGAAGGGAAGGGAAGGGAAGGGAAGGGAAGGGAAGGGAAGGGAAGGGAAGGGAAGGGAAGGGAAGGGAAGGGAAGGGAAGGGAAGGTGCGGGAAGGGAAGGTGCGGGAAGGGAAGGGAAGGGAAGGGAAGGGAAGGGAAGGGAAGGGAAGGGAAGGGAAGGGAAGGGAAGGGAAGGGAAGGGAAGGGAAGGGAAGGGAAGGGAAGGGAAGGGAAGGGAAGGGAAGGGAAGGGAAGGGAAGGGAAGGGAAGGTGCGGGAAGGGAAGGTGCGGGAAGGGAAGGGAAGGGAAGGGAAGGGAAGGGAAGGGAAGGGAAGGGAAGGGAAGGGAAGGGAAGGTGCGGGAAGGGAAGGGAAGGGAAGGGAAGGGAAGGGAAGGGAAGGGAAGGGAAGGGAAGGGAAGGGAAGGGAAGGGAAGGTGCGGGAAAGGAAGGGAAGGTGCGGGAAGGGAAGGGGAGGGAAGGGAAAGGAAGGGAAGGGAAGGGAAGGGAAGGTGCGGGAAGGGAAGGGAAGGGAAGGGAAGGGAAGGGAAGGGAAGGGAAGGGAAGGGAAGGGAAGGGAAGGGAAGGGAAGGGAAGGTGCGGGAAGGGAAGGGAAGGTGCGGGAAGGGGAGGGGAGGGGAGGGAAGGGAAGGGAAGGGAAGGGAAGGGAAGGGAAGGGAAGGGAAGGGAAGGGAAGGGAAGGGAAGGGAAGGGAAGGGAAGGGAAGGGAAGGGAAGGGAAGGGAAGGGAAGGGAAGGGAAGGGAAGGGAAGGGAAAGGAAGGTGAGGGAATAGAAAGAAAGGGAAGGGAAGGGAAGGGAAGGGAAGGGAAGGGAAGGGAAGGGAAGGGAAGGGAAGGTGCGGGAAGGGAAGGGAAAGGAAGGGAAGGGAAGGGAAGGGAAGGGAAGGGAAGGGAAGGGAAGGGAAGGGAAGGGAAGGTGCAAGACGGTGCAGGACAGTGCGGGAAGGTGCGGGAGGGTGCGGGAATGGAAGGCGAGGAAAGGGAAGGGGAGGGAAGGACGGAGAAGGGAACTTGCAGGAAAGTGCGGGAAAGGTAAGGAAGGTGGGGGAAGGTGCGGGAAAGGAAAGGAAGGTGCGCGAAAGTGCGGGAAGGGAAAGTGGAGGAAGGTGCGGAAAGATGCGAGAAAAGAAGGGAAGGGAAATTGCGGGAAGTGAAGGGAAGGAAAGGTGCGGGAAGGGAAGGGAAGGTGCGGGAAGGGAAGGGAAGGTGCGGGAAGGGAAGGGAAGGTGCGGGAAGGTGCGGGAAGGGAAGGGAAGGGAAGGTGCGGGAAGGGAAGGTGCGGGAAGGGAAGGGAAGGGAAGGGAAGGGAAGGGAAGGGAAGGGAAGGGAAGGGAAGGGAAGGGAAGGGAAGGGAAGGGAAGGGAAGGGAAGGGAAGGGAAGGGAAGGGAAGGGAAGGGAAGGGAAGGTGCGGGAAGGGAAGGGAAGGGAAGGGAAGGGAAGGTGCGGGAAGGGAAGGTGCGGGAAGGGAAGGGAAGGGAAGGGAAGGGAAGGGAAGGGAAGGGAAGGGAAGGGAAGGGAAGGGAAGGGAAGGGAAGGGAAGGGAAGGGAAGGGAAGGGAAGGGAAGGTGCGGGAAGGGAAGGTGCGGGAAGGGAAGGTGCGGGAAGGTGCGGGAAGGTGCGGGAAGGGAAGGGAAGGGAAGGGAAGGGAAGGGAAGGGAAGGGAAGGGAAGGGAAGGGAAGGGAAGGGAAGGGAAGGGAAGGGAAGGGAAGGGAAGGGAAGGGAAGGTGCGGGAAGGGAAGGGAAGGTGCGGGAAGGGAAGGGAAGGTGCGGGAAGGGAAGGGAAGGTGCGGGAAGGGAAGGTGCGGGAAGGGAAGGTGCGGGAAGGTGCGGGAAGGTGCGGGAAGGTGCGGGAAGGGAAGGGAAGGGAAGGGAAGGGAAGGGAAGGGAAGGGAAGGGAAGGGAAGGGAAGGGAAGGGAAGGGAAGGGAAGGGAAGGGAAGGGAAGGGAAGGGAAGGGAAGGGAAGGGAAGGGAAGGGAAAGGAAGGTGAGGGAATAGAAAGGAAGGGAAGGGAAGGGAAGGCGCGGAAGGGAAGGTGCGGGGACGGTGCGGGACAATGTGGGAAGGTGCTGGAAGGTGCAGGAAGGGAAGGGAAGGGAAGGGAAGGGAAGGGAAGGGAAGGGAAGGGAAGGGAAGGGAAGGGAAGGGAAGGGAAGGGAAGGGAAGGGAAGGGAAGGGAAGGGAAGGGAAGGGAAGGGAAGGGAAGGGAAGAGAAGGGAAGGTGCGGGAAGGGAAGGTGCGGGAAGGCGCGGGAAGGTGCGGGAAGGTGCGGGAAGGGAAGGTGCGGGAAGGTGCGGGAAGGTGCGGGAAGGTGCGGGAAGGGAAGGTGCGGGAAGGGAAGGTGCGGGAAGGGAAGGTGCGGGAAGGGAAGGGAAGGGAAGGGAAGGGAAGGGAAGGGAAGGGAAGGGAAGGGAAGGGAAGGGAAGGGAAGGGAAGGGAAGGGAAGGGAAGGGAAGGGAAGGGAAGGGAAGGGAAGGGAAGGTGCGGGAAGGGAAGGTGCGGGAAGGGAAGGGAAGGGAAGGGAAGGGAAGGGAAGGGAAGGGAAGGGAAGGGAAGGGAAGGGAAGGGAAGGAAGGGAAGGGAAGGGAAGGGAAGGGAAGGGAAGGGGAAGGGAAGGGAAGGGATGGGAAGGGAAGGGAAGGGAAAGTGCGGGAAGGGAAGGGAAGGTGCGGGAAGGTGCGGGAAGGGAAGGGAAGAGAAGGGAAGGTGCGGGAAGGGAAGGGAAGAGAAGGGAAGGTGCGGGGAAGGGAAGGGAAGAGAAGGGAAGGTGCGGGAAGGGAAGGTGCGGGAAGGTGCGGGAAGGTGCGGGAAGGTGCGGGAAGGGAAGGTGCGGGAAGGTGCGGGAAGGTGCGGGGAAGGTGCGGGAAGGTGCGGGAAGGTGCGGGAAGGGAAGGGAAGGGAAGGGAAGGGAAGGGAAGGGAAGGGAAGGGAAGGGAAGGGAAGGGAAGGAAGGGAAGGGAAGGGAAGGGAAGGGAAGGTGCGGAAAGGGAAGGTGCGGGAAGGGAAGGTGCGGGAAGGGAAGGTGCGGGAAGGGAAGGTGCGGGAAGGGAAGGTGCGGGAAGGGAAGGGAAGGGAAGGGAAGGGAAGGGAAGGGGAAGGGAAGGGAAGGGAAGGGAAGGGAAGGGAAGGGAAGGGAAGGGAAGGGAAGGGAAGGGAAGGGAAGGAAGGGAAGGGAAGGGAAGGTGCGGGAAGGGAAGGGAGGAAGGGAAGGGAAGGAAGGGAAGGGAAGGGAAGGGAAGGGAAGGGAAGGGAAGGGAAGGGAAGGGAAGGGAAGGAAAGGGAAGAGAAGGTGCGGGAAGGGAAGGGTAGGTGCGGGAAGGGAAGGCGAGGGAAGGGAAGGGAAGGCGCGGGAAGGGAAGGGAAGGGAAGGGAAGGGAAGGCGCGGGAAGGGAAGGCGCGGGAAGGGAAGGGAAGGGAAGGGAAGGGGAAGGGAAGGGAAGGGAAGGGAAGGGGAAGGGAAGGGAAGGGAAGGGAAGGGAAGGGAAGGGAAGGGAAGGGAAGGGAAGGGAAGGTAAGGTGCGGGAAGGGAAGGTGCGGGAAGGGAAGGGAAGGGAAGGGAAGGGAAGGGAAGGGGAAGGGAAGGGAAGGGAAGGGAAGGGAAGGGAAGGGAAGGGAAGGGAAGGGAAGGGAAGGGAAGGGAAGGGAAGGGAAGGGAAGGGAAGGTGCGGGAAGGGAAGGGTGCGGGAAGGGAAGGTGCGGGAAGGGAAGGGAAGGGAAGGGAAGGGAAGGGAAGGGAAGGGAAGGGAAGGGAAGGGAAGGGAAGGGAAGGGAAGGGAAGGGAAGGGAAGGGAAGGGAAGGGAAGGGAAGGGAAGGGAAGGGAAGGGAAGGTGCGGGAAAGGAAGGTGCGGGAAGGGAAGGTGCGGGAAGGGAAGGTGCGGGAAGGGAAGGGAAGGGAAGGGAAGGGAAGGGAAGGGAAGGGAAGGGAAGGGAAGGGAAGGGAAGGGAAGGGAAGGGAAGGGAAGGGAAGGGAAGGGAAGGGAAGGGAAGGGAAGGGAAGGGAAGGTGCGGGAAGGAGGGAAGGGAAGGGAAGGGAAGGGAAGGGAAGGGAAGGGAAGGGAAGGGAAGGGAAGGGAAGGGAAGGGAAGGGAAGGGAAGGAAAGGAAAGGGAAGAGAAGGTGCGGGAAGGGAAGGGTAGGTGCGGGAAGGAAGGCGAGGGAAGGGAAGGGAAGGCGCGGGAAGGGAAGGGAAGGGAAGGGAAGGCGCGGGAAGGGAAGGGAAGGGAAGGGAAGGGAAGGGAAGGGAAGGGAAGGGAAGGGAAGGGAAGGAAGGGAAGGGAAGGGAAGGGAAGGGAAGGGAAGGGAAGGGAAGGGAAGGTGCGGGAAGGGAAGGTGCGGGAAGGGAAGGTGCGGGAAGGGAAGGGAAGGGAAGGGAAGGGAAGGGAAGGGAAGGGAAGGGAAGGGAAGGGAAGGGAAGGGAAGGGAAGGGAAGGGAAGGGAAGGGAAGGGAAGGGAAGGTGCGGGAAGGGAAGGTGCGGGAAGGGAAGGGAAGGGAAGGGAAGGGAAGGGAAGGGAAGGGAAGGGAAGGGAAGGGAAGGGAAGGGAAGGGAAGGGAAGGGAAGGGAAGGGAAGGGAAGGGAAGGGAAGGGAAGGGAAGGTTGCGGGAAAGGAAGGGAAGGTGCGGGAAGGGAAGGGGGAGGGAAGGGAAAGGAAGGGAAGGGAAGGGAAGGGAAGGGAAGGGAAGGGAAGGGAAGGGAAGGGAAGGGAAGGGAAGGGAAGGGAAGGTGCGGGAAGGTGCGGGAAGCGAAGGTGCGGGAAGGTGCGGGAAGGTGCGGGAAGGTGCGGGAAGGTGCGGGAAGGTGCAGGAAGGTGCAGGAAGGGAAGGGAAGGGAAGGGAAGGGAAGGGAAGGGAAGGGAAGGGAAGGGAAGGGAAGGGAAGGGAAGGGAAGGGAAGGGAAGGGAAGGGAAGGGAAGGGAAGGGAAGGGAAGGGAAGGGAAGGGAAGGGAAGGGAAGGGAAGGTGCGGGAAGGGGAGGGGAGGGGAGGGGAGGGAAGGGAAGGGGAAGGGAAGGGAAGGGAAGGGAAGGGAAGGGAAGGGAAGGAAGGGAAGGGAAGGGAAGGGAAGGGAAGGGAAGGGAAGGGAAGGGAAAGGAAGGTGAGGGAATAGAAAGAAAGGGAAGGGAAGGGAAGGGAAGGGAAGGGAAGGGAAGGTGCGGGAAGGGAAGGGAAAGGAAGGGAAGGGAAGGGGAAGGGAAGGGAAGGGAAGGGAAGGGGAAGGGAAGGGAAGGTGCAAGACGGTGCAGGACAGTGCGGGAAGGTGCGGGAGGGTGCGGGAATGGAAGGCGAGGAAAGGGAAGGGGAGGGAAGGACGGAGAAGGGAACTTGCAGGAAAGTGCGGGAAAGGTAAGGAAGGTGGGGGAAGGTGCGGGAAAGGAAAGGAAGGTGCGCGAAAGTGCGGGAAGGGAAAGTGGAGGAAGGTGCGGAAAGATGCGAGAAAAGAAGGGAAGGGAAATTGCGGGAAGTGAAGGGAAGGAAAGGTGCGGGAAGGGAAGGGAAGGTGCGGGAAGGGAAGGGAAGGTGCGGGAAGGGAAGGGAAGGTGCGGGAAGGTGCGGGAAGGTGCGGGAAGGGAAGGTGCGGGAAGGGAAGGTGCGGGAAGGGAAGGTGCGGGAAGGGAAGGTGCGGGAAGGGAAGGTGCGGGAAGGGAAGGTGCGGGAAGGGAAGGGAAGGGAAGGGAAGGGAAGGGAAGGTGCGGGAAGGGAAGGTGCGGGAAGGGAAGGTGCGGGAAGGTGCGGGAAGGGAAGGGAAGGGAAGGGAAGGGAAGGGAAGGGAAGGGAAGGGAAGGGAAGGGAAGGGAAGGGAAGGGAAGGGAAGGGAAGGGAAGGGAAGGGAAGGTGCGGGAAGGGAAGGGAAGGTGCGGGAAGGGAAGGGAAGGTGCGGGAAGGGAAGGTGCGGGAAGGGAAGGTGCGGGAAGGGAAGGTGCGGGAAGGTGCGGGAAGGTGCGGGAAGGTGCGGGAAGGGAAGGGAAGGGAAGGGAAGGGAAGGGAAGGGAAGGGAAGGGAAGGGAAGGGAAGGGAAGGGAAGGGAAGGGAAAGGAAGGTGAGGGAATAGAAAGGAAGGGAAGGGAAGGGAAGGCGCGGGAAGGGAAGGTGCGGGACGGTGCGGGACAATGTGGGAAGGTGCTGGAAGGTGCAGGAAGGGAAGGGAAGGGAAGGGAAGGGAAGGGAAGGGAAGGGAAGGGAAGGGAAGGGAAGGGAAGGGAAGGGAAGGGAAGGGAAGGGAAGGGAAGGGAAGGGAAGGGAAGGGAAGGGAAGGGAAGGGAAGAGAAGGAAGGTGCGGGAAGGGAAGGTGCGGGAAGGCGCGGGAAGGTGCGGGAAGGTGCGGGAAGGGAAGGTGCGGGAAGGTGCGGGAAGGTGCGGGAAGGTGCGGGAAGGGAAGGTGCGGGAAGGGAAGGTGCGGGAAGGGAAGGTGCGGGAAGGTGCGGGAAGGTGCGGGAAGGTGCGGGAAGGGAAGGTGCGGGAAGGTGCGGGAAGGTGCGGGAAGGTGCGGGAAGGTGCGGGAAGGGAAGGGAAGGGAAGGGAAGGGAAGGGAAGGGAAGGGAAGGGAAGGGAAGGGAAGGGAAGGGAAGGGAAGGGAAGGGAAGGAAGGGAAGGGAAGGGAAGGGAAGGTGCGGAAAGGGAAGGTGCGGGAAGGGAAGGTGCGGAGGGAGGGGCGGAAGGGAAGGTGCGGGAAGGGAAGGTGCGGGAAGGGAAGGGAAGGGAAGGGAAGGGAAGGGAAGGGAAGGGAAGGGAAGGGAAGGGAAGGGAAGGGAAGGGAAGGGAAGGGAAGGGAAGGGAAGGGAAGGGAAGGGAAGGGAAGGGAAGGGAAGGTGCGGGAAGGGAAGGGAAGGGAAGGGAAGGGAAGGGAAGGGAAGGGAAGGGAAGGGAAGGGAAGGGAAGGGAAGGGAAGGGAAGGGAAGGGAAGGGAAGGAAAGGAAAGGGGAAGAGAAGGTGCGGGAAGGGAAGGGTAGGTGCGGGAAGGGAAGGCGAGGGAAGGGAAGGGAAGGCGCGGGAAGGGAAGGGAAGGGAAGGGAAGGCGCGGGAAGGCGCGGGAAGGGAAGGGAAGGGAAGGGAAGGGAAGGGAAGGAAGGGAAGGGAAGGGAAGGGAAGGGAAGGGAAGGGAAGGGAAGGGAAGGGAAGGGAAGGGAAGGGAAAGGAAAGGAAGGTGCGGGAAGCTGCGGGAAGGTGCGGGAAGGTGCGGAAAGGGAAGGGAAGGGAAGGGAAGGGAAGGGAAGGGAAGGGAAGGGAAGGGAAGGGAAGGGAAGGGAAGGGAAGGGGAAGGGAAGGGAAGGGAAGGGAAGGGAAGGGAAAGGAAAGTGGGAGAAGGTGCGGGAAGGGAAGGGAAGGTGCGGGAAGGTGCGGAAAGGTGCGGGAAGGGAAGGTGCGGGAAGGTGCGGAAAGATGCAAGAAGGGAAGGAAAGGGAAATTGTGGGAAGGGAAAGGGAGGTGCGGGAAGAGAAGGTGCGGGAAGGGAAGGTGCGGGGAAGGGATATAAAGGTGCGGGAAGGGAAGGGAAGGTGCGGGGAAGGGATGGTGCAGGAAGGGAAGGGAAGGTGCGGGAAGGGAAGGTGCGGGAAGGGAAGGTGCGGGAAGGGAAGGGGAAGGTGCGGGAAGGTGCGGGAAGGGAAGGTGCGGGAAGGTGCGGGAAGGTGCGGGAAGGGAAGGTGCGGGAAGGTGCGGGAAGGTGCGGGAAGGTGCGGGAAGGGAAGGGAAGGGAAGGGAAGGGAAGGGAAGGGAAGGAAGGGAAGGGAAGGAAGGGAAGGGAAGGGAAGGGAAGGGAAGGGGAAGGGAAGGGAAGGGAAGGTGCGGGAAGGGAAGGTGCGGGAAGGGAAGGGAAGGGAAGGGAAGGGAAGGGAAGGGAAGGGAAGGGAAGGGAAGGGAAGGGAAGGGAAGGGAAGGGAAGGGAAGGGAAGGGAAGGGAAGGGAAGGGAAGGGAAGGGAAGGGAAGGGAAGGTGCGTGAAGGGAAGGTGCGTGAAGGGAAGGTGCGGGAAGGGAAGGTGCGGGAAGGGAAGATGCGGGAAGGGAAGGTGCGGGAAGGGAAGGGAAGGGAAGGTGTGGGAAGGGAAGGGGGAAGGGAAGGGAAGGGAAGGGAAGGGGAAGGGAAGGAAGGGAAGGGAAGGGAAGGGAAGGAGGGAAGGGAAGGGAAGGGAAGGGAAGGGAAGGGAAGGGAAGGGAAGGGAAGGTGTGGGAAGGGAAGGGAAGGTGCGGGAAGGGAAGGTGCGGGAAGGGAAGGTA